>NC_038244.2:34125599-34134010 GCF_000004515.6 Glycine max
TTACTTATACAGTTCCCTGTTTGTGGCTTTTTTGGGGGGTTCTGTTGACCCCTGTGGGTATGTCTTTTTGAGGTGGGCCTGAGGGATGGATCCATCAGGATTGATGGGACTTGAAAACCCAATTTCTGCTTTGACAAAGCCATGCTGGGCTATTGAACTGCAATCCCAGGGAAAGTCAGTTATAAAAAAATTCCTATTAATTTGTTCAATTATCCGTGTGTTACACCAAATCATTTGGTTCTCTTTCAGATTCTACAGGAACATAGTCTGTGGGGGATTTGGATTTTATCACATGTGGTTTTCTTTATTTAAGTTCTAATTTTATTTTTACTTTTGTCCATAGAAAAAAATTTGTTGAAGGAGATCAAACGAAGAAAAAAATTAACTATCGATTGGAGGTTTTTTAAGTTGCAAATAATAAATTGAATTATTCAAGTTCGGATTGATTGATATGAAACTTGCGATATTTTTGCTTATAATTATTGAACATTTTAGTTTTTTTTCAAGTAACGGGGAAAACATTTTTTTCCCTTACCTTTCTGTTTTGCATTTTCGTTCCCCAAAAAATGACCCTTCTTCACTAAGTAAAAAAGCCAGTGGTAACATAAGCAATGGATTCCCTCATTCCCGTCCGGTATTTGGAAAACAACAACACAAAACATTGTCTTCGATTGCAGTGGAATGAGAGAGAATGAAGAACAGATAGTAAATAAAAGAAGGGGAATGAGACAAAGTATGAGAATAGTAAACGGTGGGGAGAGTTACGCCTTGGTACAGTTTAAATTTGTAATTTAATCATTATGATTTTCAGACAATGCATTTGATTGTTTACAATTTGCTCAAAAAATGTAAATTGAAAACACATTCTTAATATTACTTACAATGAGTTATTTAATATTAGTAATTTTATTGATTTCACTTTCAGACAAAAATATTTTTTCCATTAAAAATATCATATGATTTTTTCTTTTTGATACTAATGAAGTTATGAAAATTGATTTTAATATTATAAACTCTCTCATTCTATCTACTTTTAACACTTTTTCCTCTTTAAATTTAGAATCAATTGTGGGTAAAACTTTTGTCCGACGTATACTGCCAAGTGAGGAATCATTAAGCTATGTTCTTTACTTTCTTTGGAGTTTCAGATTGAGTTTAGAAATTAACCTCATCTTATTTAAAAAAATTAAATGATTTATCATCTTTTCAAAAATTGATTCTCATATAATATTTTTAAAATTTAAAATTATCCTTCAATTATTTAAATATATTCAATTTTATATTTTGAATAACACTTGAATTAAAAATCATTTTAAATATATTCAAATAATTTCATGGTTATTTTAAATACTTTAAATAAAATGAGTTACCAATATAAATCTTTTAAGGATGAATGATTTTGAAACTTTCAAATAAAATAAATAACTAAAATAAATTATTTTAAAAAGATAAATAGTCAGAATAAAAAAAGAAACACATTTTGCAAAGAATGACTCATTTTGCCAACACATTTTCATTTTTTTATACCACTTACAGTAAAATATCAGCCTGGGCGTCTGCATGGGCCTTAAACTAGCTTGGTTTGAAGGTTTTATGTGCGGTTGGCGTTGCTAATTAGTGTTTTTTTTTGTTTTTTTTTAATTTCTTTTAATGGAAAGAAATTGTGTATTTTTCTTTGGGTAGCAAATGATGGATATAATATAAAGTTTTCTTTCCTGGTTTGTATGCCTTAGCTGCTTTGGTCTGGCCTTAAAACTATTGTATGCAACTCCATTCACTTGATTGTGGAAGTTCTCTTTATTGAAACCATACTCTCAGTTATATCAGAAACTCTATACCCTGCCCCAGCATTGATGACCATATCCATAAGCTCCTCAAGTACACTGGTGAAATAAAGTTTCAAAACTTATGATTCTCTCACAAAAGATAAGGCCTCATGAGAATATGTTGAGATGTTACAACTTACTGTATTCTTTTTCTCTGCTCCATTTCATATTTTCATTGAAGCAACTTGATATAGAAGGTATAATATTCATTTGTTTAATAGGAAACAACATTTCTCGCCAAAGTATAACTCATTGAGGTCCATTCCACCTTAAGATAGTTGAGAAAAAAAAATACTATCCCTGCCATGTTAGCATGATTGATTTTCACTATATGTTGTTTTTCACTTCAATTATTATTATTATTATTATTATTATTATTATTATTATTATTATTATTATTATTATTATTATTAGTATTAGTATTAGTATTACTTAAGTCAAGTGACCATGATTATGCTAGGATGTTGCCTAGGATATTCGCGTGATTCAAATTTGTGACTATGAGCAGGTAAGGGCAACCACGAGATTTGAAGAAGTAAGTGTTCCTCTCATTTTTCACTTCAATTTTAGTTTACTTTAATTTTTCATGCTCTCTTACACTAACTGGTGTGTTTTGTTTTGGGAATTCGACAGGTACATGCACAAGAAATTCAAGAGTAAGTATGATTTTTCACTTCACTTTTATTTTATTGTAATTTTTCATGTAAGCTAGATTTTTCACT
This sequence comes from Glycine max, assembly GCF_000004515.6. Classification (NCBI taxonomy): domain Eukaryota; kingdom Viridiplantae; phylum Streptophyta; class Magnoliopsida; order Fabales; family Fabaceae; genus Glycine; species Glycine max. Next base: position 34,128,148 of record NC_038244.2, read on the forward strand.
TCAATTTTATTTTATTTTAATTTTTCATGCTCTGTTGCACTCACTACGTATTGATTTGCAATTAGGGGTGAAAATGAGTCAAGTCAAGCCAAGCTTTACTAGGCTTGAGCTCGGCTTGAGTTGAATACGTAAGGCTTGAGCTTGGCTCATTACCTGTCATAGACTTTTTATTAAGGCTCGGCTCGACTTACATAAAAGTCTGGCTTGGCCCACGAGCCTATTTAAAAGCTTGCTTAAAGACGTCTTTGATTAATTAATTATTTTAAAACCTAGTGAAATATTAACTAAAAAAAGAAACTTATAAAATTTTGTATAAGTAATGTACAAATCCAAAAATAATTGATAAACAAAATCATATTGAATTCAAGTCGTTAAAGCACAAAGTATATCAAAAGAAAATAAAAAGAGCATAATATTAAAAAATGTATGGATTAGAGATGGTTTACACTAATATAGCCAAACAAAAAATATTATTAGTTAAATTAACAATTTTTAATCCAATTTTTTAATATATAATTATATTAAATATTTTTTAAAAAAATATATCTACAATGATTTCATCTTAGTCTACTCAAGCCATATCTTATATACTATTGATCGAGGCCGTACCCGAATCAAATAAACATTAAAAATGCAGTATCTAGGAAGTGATCCTAGGTCGTCTCCCAACGAGCAATGATCAACCAAACCTTCATAACATATAGTAATAAAACAGTAACGAATTGGGGGGTTGTTTGTGCTTGTAAATTAAACAGCAAGTAAATTTGAATTAGAAAATAACAGAATTAAAACATGTTCCCCTTGATTCACAAGCAAGTCTCTTATCCTAGGTTACGAGAATTTATCCTTAATCAGTTCAACCACTTAATCCAACCCTAAATTAAATTACTAAGCGAAAATTAACATAAGGCTGTCATTATGTGATTAAACAACACATACATCAATTAATCATGAACGAAACTGATCATTAAGCATGAATGTAAATTAAGCGCAAAGACATTTAATCAAGCACTAAGCATGCATGGATTAATAGCAACAAATATAAAGTAATTGGTGAAGTGGAAAAACTGATCTATATTCAATAGTAATAACAAACATCAAAGAGAGTTGTGCTTGATCCTCAAGAGAAAACAATGTTGGAGACTTAGCCTTCCATTAATCAGTAGAAATGAAACTGTAGATTGAAGTCGAAATGAAATTGCAGAAAACGAATTTTATTCTACGTGAACAGTGTGCATGAACAGCAATAAAAACTGGAATTCTAAAATCCTAGAATTATTCTCCTCTCCAAAAAAAAACTCCCTAAACTAAAACCTTGGTGTTGTTATATAGGTCCTCAACCCCAAAGCTCACAAATCTATTTTAAGTCCAAGCCCATAAACGAAATAAAATAAAATCTGGACAAGATAAGATAAGATTGGATGAAATAAAATCTAGATGAAATAAAATCTGGATAAAATAAAATCTAGATAGAATAAAATTTGGATAAGATAAGATTTGATAAAATAAATTTATTATTATTATTATTGTTAGTTAAACAAGCCGTCTTGTCAAGCTTAACAAGCTTTTTTTATAGTTTGAGCTTGGCCTTTTTTTATCTAAAAACACTTTTTAAAAAGCTTAAGCTTGACCTTTATAGTAAACAAGCCGAGCCTTGCATAGGCCGAGCCAAAGGCCCTCGACAAGCAGCTCGGCTCATTTTCATCCCTATCTGCAATTATCTTTTTTGTTTTGGGGATTCGATAGACACATGCATAAGAAATTTTAGAGTAAGTCTAATTTTTCACTTCAATTGTTATTATTATTATTATTATTACTCAAGTCAAGTGATCATGACTATGCTAGGGTGTTGCCTAGGATATTTGCGTGATTCAAATTTTTCAGCATGAGCAGGTCAGGGCAACCACGAGATTTGAAGAAGTAAGTGTTCCTTTCATTTTTCACTTCAATTTTATTTTATTTGAATTCTTCATGCTTTGTTATGCTAGCTGGTCTTTTTTGTTTTGGGGATTTGACAAGTACACACACAAGAAATTTGGTGGGGTATCTTTGATCTGAGCATTTTACACTTATTGGTAGCTTTAGTTTCTCTATGTGGTCCTCAATAGATTTTTAGTTGTGCCTTTATGTGTAGATTATAGCCCCAAGCGACATATGAGGTGGATATCTTTTGGTATACAGTTGAGGTTAATTTCATTGTCACTGCCTTGAATTTTGGTCATTTTATTGCTCGGTACACAACAGAAAAATGACAACATTCTTCAAATATGCCGTGAGCAGTGGCGGAACCATGACTCTAAGTTAGCGGGGGCAAATTATAAAAAATAAAATGAGTGGGTTCAACTATATAAATATAAATGGAATAAAATACAAAAATATAAGATTTTATTTACAATTTTTAATTTAAAAGAAAATTTAATGGTGGATTTTTAAAAATGAGGGGGTGCAAGTGCATACCCTCAATCTAATGTAGGCCCGCCATTTGCCGTGAGGTAATGTTACCACAAGATCCTTCAAACAATAAAAAATATAAGTACAAACAACCAAACTATACCAAGGCTAATTGTACTCTTTTTTTTGTGTATCTATGGCTGGTGAATATAAATTATAAGAAATTGAAAGAAAAATTAGATCATGGCTCCACTTGGTGTCTTAGTCAGTTTCCAGATATGCTTGAAGTGTTGACCTTTCCTTTCATCTTCTTCTTGACCTCCTTAATCTACATATAATTGCAGTCATGTCAAGGCAAATCCGGTATTTTACCTTTGGTTGAGGGTTATTAGGAACTCTGCAATGCATCAACGTTAGAAACTTCAAGAAAATTTTAAAAATGTAGACTTGGGTCTAATTTAGCTTTAAAATATCAGTTTGTAAATTAAGATTTATCTTTTACTTATATATTTTATTTTAATAATGTTTGGTTTTATTCTTAGGAGGAAAATAGACCAAGTGACCTGTAGGCTTACCCACCAAAATTCGCCTCTCTCTCCCTCCTCTGATTATACATTAATTTGAATTTAGCAATTTTTCTATTGAGACAATAAAATATATTAGCAATTTTTCTGTTGAGATGATAAAATATAGAAAAATAATGTGTGGAGGGACCGTAAATACCAGGTCCCATGCTCTCGCTGTTTGGATTATTGGAGGTGTGCCCCCAGTTTCCCTTTCCTCTATGTTCTCCAATATAATGTATGTTGCATTAAATTTGATGATGATGACTGATGAAGTTAGAATGAATATTAGGTGAAGGGGAAGAAGATTTTAAAATGCTTTGCAAAATTAATATTGAAATGGATGTAAGTCTACATATTTTAATGTGGTTTCTGTCATTGGTAAGATGGTTTATTGCCTCTAGCTAGATTTGGATGAAGTAATGTTTATATATATTAAGAAACTAAAAAGAGACCATTTCTATTGGAGAATTTTATGTTGAAAAGGAATACTCATAATAGATATGTGAAGTCAGCACATAAAGGACCTAATAGCCACTATATTGTTTATATATTATTATTATTATTATTATGATCATGAGAGATGTAGTGGTACAATGATTGATTTGACTTTAGCATATTTTTTTTCTGCACTTACCGAAGAGACTACAACAACATTGGAAGGCAAGTTTAGCTTTTGAGGGAAGTTTTTCACAAATTAATACACTTCATCTCTTTCTTTGCACTACTTCTCGAAGACCAAACCTCTTTCTCCTACTCCACTTCTTTTTCATTGTTGTTTCATCTCTCTCTCTCTGCACTAAAACATGATTAGCAAGTTTTTTTCTACTTGACTTTTTCATTGTTCTAAAGCATTGCTCCATTAATCTCCAACTGTTGTCCTCAATAATGGCAATGTATTTGCAAACGACCCGTAGAAGAATATCTCTCTCGGATGTGCTAAACTTTTTACTTTTGTTTATATGGAATTTCTTTCATTTACTTTTCCCTCCGTACTTGAATTAAAAATAATATGTCTCTCTTGCATCTTTGCTTCCTTCTATGTTATGATCGATTCTGGATTTCTCTACACGCTCTGTCACATCTAGAAAGGGGAATTGGGTTGGTTTGATTTCATATAGTACGTCATGTGTTTCAAAACTCATTGCTTTTGCAGATGACTGCATTAGAGGATATAGAAAGACAAGTATTGACTTATGGAGAAAGGTATTTAATCAATCAGAGGCCTTTCTATTTTTTCTCTCATTCTTCAATCCCAACTTTTTTTCCCTTTTCACTTAAATTCTCCTGTTGCTACTTCAATTCAAGAAATATCACTTAAATCATTAACTTAAATTGTAATATGAGAATTTGTGAGGTTACCCATTTCAGGAAGCCACTGGAGCGGTTCTTAAATGTAGTAGTAGATGGAATCACTTTGAATGATATCAATAAAATTTCTCTGAAGATTATTTCCCTGCCTCTCACTATGGCATCATATGGGGATGGTAATAATCAAGTAATTAGTAGTAACTTAATTCAAGCATTCGGTTTGGTTACTGATACAAAATGCTATTGCCATGTCTTTGCCTTGCAGTATTCAATGCCACCCAGGAAGTTCCATTCAAAATGAAATTGCTTTTTCATTCTCACCAAGCCAAAATAAATCCCGGAGAATTTTTTTTGCGGATATGAGATGAACTTTTTTGGTTTTGTTTTTAGTCATTCCCTTTGAAATATAGGTGTATGATCTCATGGAATTTTCCTTCTTTTTGTCAACTAATTAATTTTCTGTATTTCTTTTATTAGTTCTTTTTAGGAATAATTGATTTGGTTTCTACTTCTGTAAAAAAAATAAGAAAAATGATTTATATGTCTTCTTTTGAGGCAGAAAAAAAAGAACACAGTCTACAAGAGGATTATGATTAATTTGTTAGATTCGTACTGAGTATTGACAGAAGGAGGGTTTGCAAAAATAAAAACCTGATGCTTGCTAAATAAATAATGAGTGCCAATATTGTCTCCTCCAAAATAACTCTTATCTCCCAGTTGTTCCTCCAACAATTTAAGGGCCTTTATGAACTCCTTCTTGGCAGCTTCTTTTTCTTCTCCCTTTGATGTCCAAATCTTCTTTCCAAGATCATGTATCTACTCGACATTAAGAATTAACACCCAATTAGATCATAAAATGTAAGTTAGAAAAAAAGGGGCCACTAATAATAACCAATACACTAATATCTACCATAGTGATACCAGAAGGGATGATAGAGACAATCAAATATGTTTTGTTAGACATAAGATCAACCACTTAAGAAGATAATCAAATACTTTTTGCTACATGTTGCTAAAGTAGGCTGACGAATATTTACCAATAAATAAAACTACAAAAGAACAAAACTATTAAACGTGGAAAGTAGCTGAAACACTTAAATAGGTTGTGGAAAATCTAGGGGGAAAAAAAGGTGTCTAAAGAAAGTAGCTATTTTATCCAAATGGGGTCCATTTTCCTTTCATTAAACATCTCTCATATTCCAGATTACATCTAAGCCCCCATAAATGGTCTTACGACTTTGTGGAGACCTATGTTTTTGATAAACAGTCGCCCAGGCCTGGTCATTGCGACCCCCTTTGTGAGGAGGCACCCCATGAGTTTTATTTTACGAGGCTATTTTGTCGAGTTCCCTTACTAAACTCTCCATGAGTTTTAATTTTATCTTTTTGTTTTAATACATAGGTAGAAGCTCCTAGATTTGTGTTTTGTTAAGCTTTTTGGTTGCTTCGTCCAAGTTTAAAGAAAAGCATTGCGCTTCTTCGAAACCTTTTTTTTATTTTTCTGCTTCTTTGGATTCTTTTTTTTGCTTGGTTAGGTTCTGAGCGTAATTTCAAGAGCTTCTATTCCCATTTGTTAAAGGCTCGAGATGGTTTTTCCT
>NC_038244.2:34134110-34135068 GCF_000004515.6 Glycine max
GAACGTCTTTCCGCTCTATAAGAAACCAAACAGTAAATATACCGTCAATGTATGAAAAAAGGATTATAGAAATTAGCATTTATCATTAATATTTTATAATTTCAAGCACAGTATTATTATAAATAGTAAGTTTCTTTGTTGTTTCATAATATATTTCATTTTATTCCTATTATATAATAAAAAATAAAGAATCAACTGTCACGCACGGGTCACCAACTAATTAGATATAAAAATATGCTCAAAGGGTAAATAGTAATTTTTATTTTTGAATGTGTAAAGCGTTAATAAATTTATTCTCAAAATATGAAAATTTAAATTTTAGTATCTGAAAGTGGAAAAAAAATACAACAATCTATATATCTCTTAACTTTATTATTAATAAAAGGGTCTACTTAACACATTTAAGGATGAATTTGTCAATGTTTTATACGAAAATGATTATTTATCCAAAATATAATTTAATTTTTATTTTCTTCCTTTTTTTTAATCTTTTCAAGTATAACATTATAATAAAAACTTAAACAAATAGGAAAACAAGTATAAGTTAGATCAAACATAATAATAAGTATAATATTGATAAAATAAACAAATAGAAAAAAATTAGAGTTTTTTTATGACAAACAAAGCCTTAAAAGTTTGTGATCTGATGAGTTGGGATACACTACAGATCTCTAACCTAGGAAAAAAAAAATATAACCTTAAAAGATTAGATTATAGCATAGATAAATACGAGATAAATTTGTATTGTAGTCCAGCGTAAATAAATGGTGAACACGTTTAGTAGCTTTAGTAATTGCTATGATGGTCCAATCAGCTAGGTTAAACATCTATGTGGTCATATAAGTAGAAGGAAGGGATGGGAAATACTTCATAAGAAATAATTCTAGCCTCATTGACTGATCTAGAAATCTATCAAAGGGAGGCTTAAATTATTTTTTTTGTCACTTTACAATTATTT
>NC_038244.2:34135432-34139301 GCF_000004515.6 Glycine max
TTTGAATTCTTAATGTTTCTAAGTAAGAAGAAAATACAACGGACATTAAATTATGTTCTATATTTTATGGCTCTTATAGTGTTTCAAGGTCAATATTATATACAGTTATTTTTAAATGATTGTAGCCAATAAAATTTAAGAGTGTCGCATGACAATATGCAGTTTTAAGAACCATTGCACAAGACAATACACCTACACATCATATTTTAAACAAATAAATGAGTCATCTTGAGAGGGAGGAGGGCTAAGGCCCCAGATTGCCCCTCTCTAGACCCGGTTAATTTTTTATTTTATCACATATATCTTTCATGACCAAACGTGATTGTGTCTCTTACGGGTTGTCTCTCTTAGAGGAGATTAATCACTTTTACTAAATTTCACGGTTAGTATTTTATTTTAGGCTTAATTATCCTTTTTGTCTTTATAGATACAACATCTTTTCCATTAAGTCCTATACAAGTTTGCTTCTTATAGTTATAATTTTTAACCCCTTTTGATCTTCTTTGTAAAATTGGATAATGTCATGTTTAATTTTTTTTTAAAAAAAAAATTCACTGTCAGTTTCAACTTTGTAGCAATTTTAAAAGATTCAATGTTACGGCATTATGATAGAATAATAAATTGTATATTAGTAAGTTTATAAAAAAATGGGTTGCCAACACTCCTCAAATCCTCTCACTACCTTCCCATCTATTGATTGACTTTTTCTTTTGGCATTTAAAATTTATTTAAAATTATAAATTTGTGCGAGTCTTATTTTTTCAATGAATTTCACTTGTAATATTATAATTTTTTAATAAATTTAATTTTAATAAAATTTAAAATATTAAAAAGTGTATAAAAAAGCTTATTATCACTCCTCTTAAAAAAATTAAAAATGCTTAAATAATCAATACTAGTCTGAACGTTAAAACCAGATTGACCAAACGTCAAATAATTAATAAAAAGTTATTAAAAAACATGTATACTTTTTTTTTGTAAAAGTTCTTATTTTGATTTTCAAAAAAATATTATTATTATTTTTTAGTTTATAAAAGAAAATTATTTTATTTTTATTTCTTATTTTAAAAATATTTATGAAAAATTATTCAAACAAAATGTAAATCGATAGTGTAGGCAGTTATATGTCACAAAATATCCGCTATATCATTTTTTTTAAAGTTTATAAAATTATTTTGTTAATTTTTTAAAATTAAATAGAAGGAAAAAGAGTTTTAGATACACTACTTGAGTATTTATAATTTTCAATAAAATATACTATAAGAAATAAAATATCTCTATTCTTAAATTCTGAAATAATGTATTTTAAGAATTATTTTTAAAAAAATATTTTTGTTTTATTATTTAAAATTAAATAGATAAAAAATTAAATTAATGAAAAGTTATGAAAATAAATATTTAAAGGAAGAATAATAATATCCATGTTTATCAATTAAATATTCTATATAAATATTATAAAAATGGAGAATAGTAATATCCATGTTTATCAATTAAATTTGGTATATCAAGACTATAGGTTTATAGCTTTAAAATTCAATTCAAATTTAAAGTGAAATTATTTAAATTTAATTAATAATATTTAGAAAATAAAAATGAGGTACTGCAATATATATAGAATACAGATAATACATTTATAAAAAGTTTATATAGTAATTACATCATACATTTATATTTTTTATTTTTTTAATAAATGCATTTTTTTAACGAGTTAGAAATAAACTGTTATAGAAATAATAAATAGAGAAAAATAATTATATATACTTTATTGCATGAAAAAAATTTAAAAATATATTACTGTTAATAATTTTGATAAATAATTAATTTGAAAAATCAAATCAATCAAATGATCTAATTTATTAATTAAAGATAACTAATTGACTATCATTGTTAAAGTTGTCATATTTACTAAAATATTGAAAATCATAGGATTAACATATATCAACTATTTAGTGCAAATCTTTAGACTTATATCTATTGTAAACATACAAATGATAATTTTAAAAAGAAAAAAAATTATGTACGAACATTATTGTGCAAGTCTGCTAAGCAATCTGGTCTCGTAACATTGAACCAAAAGTTGTGCACGTCTTTGATATCTTTCCCTAAAACATATTTGTAATTCTGTCAGTATTTTAAAGTAGAAGAACACCAATTAAGCTAATATAGTTCTTGTTTCCATCTATATATATACCTATTCTTTGAACCTAGCTAGGATAAATTTAAGAAATACCGAGATACCAAAGAGTAAGGAAAAATAACAGGTAAACAAGAAGCAAAAATCGAGTAGTTTGGTAATAAGAAGCACAGCACTCTTGGTGCTGAAGCGATCCCAATGATATTAATTAAGCGAGTGACGCTGCTGCAAAACTTGTGTCCATGACCTGAATGAGCTTGTGGGCTATGGCACTTGCATAAAGTGATGAACCTTCACATATCTGCACCACCACAAAAATAACCATTCTTCTTGTTAACACAAAAACAAACACACAGATATAATTTTGATTTAATTATTGGTTTAGTATATATTGCACAAATTTTACTTTTTAGTCTTATATTTAAAAATTATTGGTTTGAATATATTTATATCTTTGAAATTTAGTGTTTTTTTTAATTGTTGTCACTGAAAAAACATTATTTTAGTTCTTATAAAATATATTTGTTTTATTTTTTTTCACTGAAATACTTTAAATAATAAAAAAAGTGTTTTAAATAATGAAAAAATATTATTTAAAATACTTTAAGAACAAAAGATAAAATAATCACATTTTATAAAGAGTAAAATGAAAAAAAATTACAGAAACAAAAATAAAAAATACTAAACTATAAAAATAAATATTTAAGCCAAAATTATTCAATGTGATCTCTACACGTCCATTTTTAATTTATTTTAAATCCTATACATAGCATTTTTAATCTATTTTAATTCCTACCATAACACATAGCAACTAGACTAAAAAGAATTAAAAATAATATATATATATATATATATATATATATATATATATATATATATATATATATATATATATATATATATATATATATATATATATATATATATATATATATATATATATATAAAAACTAAAAGATAGAATTTGTACAATAATAAGGATTAACTAAATCTATATGATTAGCAAACACAATTAATGTGGCCTTTTCTGCATATGTACACAAACCTTGGTATTGAAGAGATAGCTGCAGAAATCGCCAATGTGGCCACCAGCAACATGTTGGAGATCAAGGTTAAGTTGATCGAGAAGGTGCGAGACATGCACCAAGCAATCGATCTTCTTCCTCTGAACAAGCTTAATTGTGACCTCGTTGTCAACAATGCGCACATCAACCTCGGTGTCTTTGGATTTTCTCCGTATCCAAGAACTTCTTAAGTTTTCACTGTATTGATCTGGTTCCTGCAGGTTGGAGAAGTCACCTTCATCAGCTTCACCCTCGTGCCTCCTCCTCATCATCACCCTTTGTATATCATGCCTCTTCTTCCCCCCCAGTAATGAGAGTTCTTTCCACTCGTCGCTCATGACGCCTCTCTGAAGGAGATAAAAGCATCCTCCCTACCAACTGATACTCTATCCACTTCTTTGTGTTTCCAAAAACAAAAAAGAAACTATTAAATCAATACCCAACCCACTTGTTTTTGTTGGGTGGTTTTGTTTAAATAAGGGAAGAAAATAGTGTTATTAAAAATTTATTAACCTTTAAAAATTTTTTTTTATTTTCCAAACAAAATAATTTTTACTTTTCCGGTGGTTGTGGTTCCTTAAAAAAACTCTCTTATATTTACACATGTGGAGGTTTTTTAAAAAAAAATGAGAAAAATTTTTTATTTTTCTAACACCTTTTAAATTTTTTTT
>NC_038244.2:34141823-34172513 GCF_000004515.6 Glycine max
TTTCCAAAACAAAAAGAACATTATCATACCAACCACTTGTTTTGTTGTGTGTTTGTTTAAATAGGATGAAAATGTTATATAATTATTAAACTTAAATATATTTTTATTTCTAATAAATATTTTATTTCTGTGTTTGTTCTTTAATAAATTCTTATTTTACATTGAGTTTTTAATAAAATGATAATTTTATTTTTAAACTTTAATATTTTTAATTCTTAATAAATACAAAATTTATTAATTTATTTGTGACTTAAAAAAATATCAAAAATAAAAAATAAAATTATTATTTTATTAAAAATTCAACAGTAAAAAATTATCATGCAACAAACATAAAAATCAAATATTTATTAGAAATAAAATATATATTTTTTTCATTGATGACTATTTTTTGTCAGAGAATTTGAAGGCACACATAATGAATATTTTCTTCCAACACTAATTAATTAACACCCAAAACCAAACAGAATTCGTATCCGAATAAAAAAACATATTTAAATCTAATTATTATTACCTTGGAGGGGTTTGGGATGAGTTCTTTCAAAGCATCAAATTTACTGCTCAAATCCACTCTCCTTTGTTTCTCAGTGATGGTGCTAGTGAACTGCTTGGTCCTTTTTCCACCTCTCTTTTTCCCAACATCTTGAGTGAAGTCCACCACTCCATTTCCAAAGCCTTGAATGCCTTCTCCTTCGACGGCGTGGCCAGCGAAGGGGAAATCATTACTTAGAGCCGGCATGTGTGGAAGCAAGTCTCTGAGGGTAGGTTGTTGTTGTTGCTGCTGCAGGTTGAGATGCAAGTAAGGGTCATAGGAGACAGAGGAGACGTTTGTGCTATTATCTCCTGGAATAGGGTTTGGGAAGTGGAGAAGGTTAAGGAGATCTGGTACTGTTGGTGTGGGATAAGGAAGTTGGTGATGATTCTCAAGTGGGGTGTTGCTATAATTGTATTGATTTTGTTGAGGGTGTTCTGCAATGATTTCCATTGCTATTGCAGCGTTAGCATTTGCATTTGCAGCATCTTCTCCACTGGAATAAGAGTAGGCAAAGGCGGTGTTGTTGTTGTGGTTGTGGTTGTGGGTCTGTGTGGCAGACATAACTCCCTCTGATTGTGAAACCATTGCATTGGGATCATCATAGCAACTACTTTCTTCGTACATTTTTGGACCACACCACACACTCATTGATCTTTTTGTCTGCAAAGAAAAGGAAATAATGAGTCAACAAAACTATTTTAAAAGCAATGATATATTATTGAGAAGAAAAAACAAACCAATAATAATAGGAGCAGCACACCCTTCGAATTCTTAATCCAAAACTTGAGAATGACACAGAAAATAAATAAGAGTGGTCCTGTTGTGTTGTGGGACGTGGAATTCTCTTGGTTGGTGGTTTTGAGGTTTGAGAGATTGTGAAGGCTTTTCCGAGTGTGTGCCAAAGATGGAATGGAATGGTGTGAGTGTGCCAAATGACCAAAATGGGTCTCCTTCTGTTAACTGGTCTGCAGATTCCCCTCATGTGGACCCCACTAAACGATCTCCTCCGTACTCTCCTTTCCCGTCCCAAAGATGCTTTTGCTTTTTATTTTTCTATTATAAATTTTAGACATAAATATATTTCTTTCCTATAATTTATTTTTTTATTTTTATTCTTGTAAGTTTTTTTTTCATTTTAATTTTTATAAAATATGTTAATGCAAGTTTTTTTCTTTAAGTTCTGTTCAAAATATTTTTTTATTATTTAAAATATTATCTAAAACATTTTAAGGATAAAAAAAATATTTTATAAAAATTATAATAATTTTTTTATAGGGACAAAAATTAAAAAATATTAAATTATGAGACAAAAATATATTCAAATTTAAAATTTATAAATATGTGATGTTGAAAAGAAAATGAAAAAAAAATCAACTTCGTAGCCAATGCTTGTGCATGAGGTACCTACAAGAAAGCAAGAATGTGAGACTGTTTTTAAATCATTAAAATTTGACCATGTTATGATGTAAAATATATCTATACTAAGTCTTATAAAATAGATGTATAGAAAAAAGGCTATTGTGCTCATGCTTCAGCTGTTGACATGTGTCTAATTTCTTGGCTTTTTGGGCATTTTATGCCCCTCCAGCTTTGCTTGATTTTATGCCACCTCGTTGTCATGTGTCTTGCTTTGAACTTTTTTTTTTTTGCTGTCAACTCCACGTATCATTCTCAAACTGACGAATTTCAACTTCCGTTTAATTTTGCTTGATAATCTGTCTCAAATCCTAAATCTTTCTCTTTCCTCCGTTTATCTCTTTCTCTTTTTTTCGAAAACTGAAATTTTTCCGGAATGCTGAAGCCACCCAGTTTTCGCAATGCATTCTCTCTTTTTCTTCTTCATTTGCTGCTCGCTTTGGTCTCTACACGAGGATCTCACAGAACCACTTGGAACACTCTCACCAGTTCGTGTTGTTTCCTTTCACTCTTCTTTCTATTCCTTTTGTGTTTTTTTTTTGCTTCTTCACGTTTTGCTTAGAAAATGCACCCCAGAAAAAGAAAAAGCAAAAAATTAACAAAGAAATTGTTTGAAACTTAGTTTATCTTGCTTTTGTGTTCCTTTTGTTTTTCTTCGTTGAGTTTGTGTTAATTAACTCCACGTTGTTATTAATTTTTCTTGATTGTATTCTCGAAATTTCTTAGATTTGGTTCTATCTAATTACCCTAGACCCATTGATTGTAGAAAGATATTCATAGGGGGTTTAGCGAGAGAAACAACGATTGGTGAATGTTTTCTATTTGTATTGTGTTGGTTTGTTTTCTTTCCGGCTTTACCAATGAACATTCATGTAATTAACTATCTTTTTTTAATAATTTTGTGTAGCCCAATTCATCAAGAACTTTGGTAGATATAGTGATTGAGGACACTCACATTATCAATGGCAAGCATGTGATAATTGACACGCGTTTGAATTTTGAATCTTTTTGAGTATTGATTATTAAAGACTTAAAGGAGGGAACAGAACGAAAGGGAAATGAAAGCTGATGCATTGAATGATTTTGTTTGTAGGTGGAGATTAAGCTGCTGGCTGGAACTCAAAAGACTTCCGAATGAAGAAGATTTTTGTGGGTGAAATTCCTTCGACTGTGACCGAAGGTAGTGTTTCAATTGAGCTAATTTTCACCTGTTGACAGTGAGGTGTTGATGTTGTAGACACGTTAGTGTTCTAAAATTTAAAATTTGAGCGTGAACAATGGGCATATATATATATATATATATATATATATATAGTCTGCATATGTATAATTCAAAATAGAGTACCACAACCAGATAGTTTCTTTATCATAGGGAAATCTCCATCTCCACTACCCATATATAGGTCAGATGTTTGTCAAGCAATTTTCAGTTTTAGATTTATAATATTGTATTAGAGACTTATTTGAGGTAGTGTAGTTTGAAAAATATGTTTAAAGATCCAGCTTCTGAGGGTACTACCGAGTAAGTCAAGTTTTGTTGAAATTCCACCCAAATAATTTTTTTTTCTTAGTTTGTGTTCCATAGCAACTAAGAAAAACTTAGTGCAGGTGTAAACCATGGAGTAAACTACTACAACAACCTCATCAATGAGCTCATGGCTAATGGTCATAATTCATTAATATTTATTTCTATAACTCTTTACATTGGATTAATATCTTATCCATATGGTTGTTAATCATATATAATCACCATAAATCATGCAGGTCTGCAACCGTATGTGATCCTTTTCCATTGGGACGTTCCCCAAGTCTTAGAGGATGAGTATGGTGGTTTTTTAAGTCCTCACATTGTGTAAGTGAAATCAATTTCCTTCCATTGTAAGAATGTTGAGAGAAATTTTTAGTAAATCTAATGATATGATAAACATATATAATTCATATGAACATGCAGAGATGATTTTAGGGACTATGCTAAACTTTGCTTCAAGGAATTTGGCAATAGGGTGAAACATTGGATTACTTTGAATGAACCGAGGAGTGTGAGCAATAATGGCTATGCAAATGGCAGGTTTGCACCTGGCCGGTGTTATAAGATGGTTTATTATTTTCTGTAGCCAATAATAATGTCCATAGGATTATCCCTTCATGGGCTTTATGCCATATTATTGTTGCTGATCCTCTTTTTCTTTTCCTCCTCACTTCAGAAGGGCATGATGAATATGAATATGAAAATGACGGGTTTATAGTGGATGAGGACGAAGAGGAGGATGAAGAAGAAGATAGAGCAAAATCTGATGATGAGCCACCGAAGAAAAAGAAAAGGAAGAAAAAGTCAGTTTTTATCACTAATGTATTTTTTACCTCTGTTTGTGGTTGAAGTTGATGAACTTATATGTTTAGAGAAAAAAAGCACAATGATTGGTAATATAAAAATATTTTTTTATTAATTTAGATATATTTGTATGTGTGTATGTGTATTTATTTGATAATCACTTGCATCAAGTAGCTGATAGGTTTTTTCCTTAAAACTATTCACATGTTGTTTGAATATACTTACATATAAATCTGTCTTTTATTTTTTTTTTAAAAGTTCAACAATGCGCATGGCTAGCTTCTGCCCTTCCTTTTTTCTCTGGTACCCCTTGGTTCATTCTGTGTCCCTTTGGAGGGAGATCGACATTGGATTGACTTTTTTATTATTTGCTTTTGTCTATACTTGGTTGAAATTGTAAACATCAATGATGTTAACATTCATATTTGACAAATTAATCTCACTATTTTAGGGAGGAGTATGTCCTTGATGAAGATGATTATGAATTGCTGGAGGACAATAATATCAATATTCATCGTCGGAAGGTTTTGAATTTTTTGTATGTGTTTCAAATTTTTTTTTTATTAATGTTGGCTTTCAGTGGATAAATACCATGCTATATATACAAATTTATTGACAATAATTTTTATAATTCATAAGGAGAGCAAAAAGTTTAAGCGGCTGAAAAAAGGCAGGAGGGATACCGAGGAGGAGCCCTCTGGGCTGTCTGATGAGGAGGAGTTTGTTGGAAGTGGTAAAGTTGGGTGAACTGCTGAGGAGAACCTCAAACGCAGTTTATTTGGTGATGATGAAGGTATGCTCCGGTTGTGGTGGTCTATTCTTTTGGTTTTACATTGACAGTACTTGATTGTTGTGGGAAAATTACTTTCACACTGAATGAATTATAGATATATCACTTTTGGATAAATGAATTCTGAGCTTGGAGATATTCTCTGAAGAACAATTTTGTAAGAAAGAGTTAACTGTCTCATGTGGAATTGCAGCTTCATGTGTGTCACCTTGTGGTGATGATGATAGGTTTGAAGTGACGAACCTTTTTTGGTGTGTAAAGCCACAATCTACAAAGGTGGTGAGGAGATGCATCAGTTATATATTAACATAATGCTCTATGTTTTTTTTTTCCAATTACTATGACTTGACAAAACTCCATACTCCATCACCAAACTTCATACACTTGGCCACAGAATTTGCATCAAACAGTTAACAAAAATCAAAAAACAAAAGAACACATTGATGATTGATGATCAATTGACAATGGAATTGCTGAACATAGATTGAAAAAGATACCAAAGCATACATACCATGAAGGGGATGGGCTGTTGTCGTGGAAAACATTGGAAATTCATCTACCTGATTATCCAAATAATGAATTTTGAGCCATAAGAATTTGACAATTACAACTTTTGCTAAGAATAACACAATTAAGCAAATTAATATAACCTTTTGATCCTTAGAGCAGGATAGTAAATTTTGCTCCTTGCACCAAATGCCCCTGCCTGCAATGGCATCTTGAAGGTACCCAGTAGATGTATCAGACGGAAACCAAGGCTCTGGTGTAGGCATAAGCAAATTAAGATCACAATTCACAAACAAGTAAAACTAATGGTGTCAGTCATTAGCATTCTAAAATCACAATTCACAAACAAGTAGAACTAATGGTGTCAGTCATTAGCATTCTAAGAAACAACAAATGAAGCCTAAATAAGAATATAGTAATATACAAATGAAAGGTAAATATTATTATATAGCATATGTACCAAGTGTCTGATCTGTATGAGTAGCTCCAATCTCCAATTCCATGGAGCTGGAGCAGTTAGAAGACAAGCTGTTGAGGTGTGAGTGTGACATAGCGGGAAAAGCCTTCTGTTCCTGCAAGACAAATGAATTTGGTTTTAAAATTCATATATGATATATATAGTATCTCTTTTTTTTTTAAATAAAAATAGAATTTAAAAGAAGATAAGATTAAAGTATGGTTGTTAAAAATTGAAAAGGATGATGTACATAATTAAATTTTTAAAATTGAGTTTTTTTAACGCCAATTTAGTGAACATGATAATCCATTATTTTAAGAATATCTTATCACTTTCTCCTATTTTCTGCTGTTAGTAATTAAATTGACAAAATATTTAAAAGTGTGTATGCAGCATCTCAAAAGGGTTTAATAGGGATTATCTTGAATTCTGACTGGTATGCGCCGGTTTCTAAAGAGAAATCTGATCAAGATGCTGCACGTAGGGGCCTTGACTTCATGTTTGGATGGTAAGTTTATACTCACATTCATAGCTCGAAGGGAAGGAAAATTGACAGAGACACTATTTATTTTTGAAAATATGATCACATAGTGATTGATGGTATACTACATTTAGTAAGAAAAATGTGTACAGACTGTGATTGACAGGGTTACCAACTTGAGGAAGGAAATTATCGAAGGTCACACAGACAAGAACTTCATTGAGGAGAACAGTTGGAAGTATGCATTGTTGGATGAGGGACAACGTGAAAAAAAATTGATTTCCTTTGTTAGGGAAAAAAACTGAGTACTGGGTGATCCAAGAAATTAAGCAAAGTAATTTTTGTAAGTATTGAGTAATATATATATATATATATATATATATAAAAGATAAAATATAAATCAATATCAATAAATATACTATAAGTTTAATCTTAAAAGTTGTCATTTGTTTTATTTCTCTTTTGACATGTGACTTTTTTTGGTGCAATTTCTTCCTCTTTATTCTTCTAAAAAATAAAACAAAAAAAATGATTTTTTTTTTTGTGCAATTCCATTGTTTCATGTTTACTACTGATGTTCATGAGAGGGTCATCAAAACAAAGGAAATAGGAAGGTATGCATTTAGTGGCAATGAAGGGACCAACCTCTCTGTAGACAAATAGTGGAGAACCTTTGGATAATTAAGGGGATAGATCTAGAATATGTGAACAAAGAGGAAGGGGGGTCTTTGGCGTTGGACAAGGATATTAAAGCCCAAGTATATTTGTTAATAGTTAATGATGTTCTCAATTCTCAGTATTGTGCTTCATCCTTTCTTTTTCTTTTCACCTTCTAATTTTGACTGTTTTGAGGTTGTTTGTGAAATCTGGTGCAATAATTTGATAGATGTGATCCTATTTTTGTTTTATTTTACTTTTGTTTTGAAGGTATGACAATATTACTAAGACAGATAAGAGATATGGCTCTTACATTTCTCGGGTTCCTGATTCTTTGTTGAAGAAAGTGTTAAATGGAGAGAAATATCTGAAGCTCTATAGCTACCATTACCTGATAAAATTCTATTCATTGCACTCTGTATTTCAACTTCTAATCACAGTCCATTCCTGATTTTGCTAGACCAAATCATGATGGTCTGTACAGAGCTATAGACATCTACTTGAAGGTAAGATTTTGTTAATTCTTCATGGTTTTTGTGGCTATTCCTGCTTAGTTCATAACTTCTGATTGTTGTGTGTCTCAAGGAAAAAAATTAATCATAAAGTTGAGATATTAGACTTATAATTTATTTTCTTCTCTAATCCTTTTTTATTTGCTTTCAGACTAAAAAATTACACTAGAACAGAGCCTACATGATGATGATGATGATGATAATAATAATAATAATAATGATAATAATAATAATAATAATAATGAAACAAAGCCAAACATTATTTCCTATATCTTCTTCTTCTTCTTCTTATTATTATTATTATTATTAAGTATTTATTCTTCTATAGTTTCTTAGTTTGTTTTCTAATCAGAAAATAAATTGTTGTTTTGTTGAGTGAATGTGCAACGGGAGATGCAATATCACTAAAAGATAATTATTTTTTCTTTCATTTTATGTCATTTTTATCATATTTTCTTTCTTTTATATGTTATAAATGATAGACATATATGACATTATCTCTTTTGTGATCCCTTCTCTCCACCATGCATAGGTCAGGACAACACGGGATTTTAAGACATTAGTGTTCCTCTCATTTTTCACTTGAATTTAATTTTTTAAAAAATTTTCATGCATTATTATTATTATTATTATTATTATTATGTAGTCTTAATTCTTCTATAATTTCTTAGTTTGAATGACAATGAGAAAAATGCCAAAGGGATGGTGGTGAGTCCTATTCTTTTGCGTTCTCCTTTAAATTTAAGTTGTTTAACTGTAAATTAACAATCAACTTATTATTATCTGACCTGAAAAATGTAAATATGGAGTAATTTGTATTATAATTGACATGATGCCATGTGTTTATAAAAAAAAACTATTTGACTTATTTAAAATTTCAATTCTCAATTTGACTACACTTTCTTTTTTCTTTTTAATCCCTTTTAGTTTTAAACATTTGTTTTCTTTATTATGTTTGAACCTCATGATTAAATCATGAAACATAGATAAGTAATGTTTTTGTTCCAAAACTTATAAGATAGATTACTGTGGGTTTCTTTCTATTGTGTCTATACCGATCCATTATTCAGTGCTGACATACGCTTCTGTTGTTTGCATTTTTAACACTTTCTGTTTCATTCATTCCATTAGTTACTCGACTGATCTTTCTAGGAGAGCAAGAATTCACTCAGTGTTACATTGGCATCACCAGAATTTGCGTCCTAGAGTAGCTGCATGATAGCTATAAAAGAACCCTTTTGTAATTGCATTGTTGTCTAGAAAGTGAAACTACTATGAAATTAACATTATTTCATGAGTTCTTATCATGTTGGACAAGTTAATTAGTTGTAGATGATAGTATATAAGTAGTTAGCCTTTTTTCGATGCTTCATATCGATGCTAAATTAATTTGCATTACAGTTTGGGTAATTCTGGTCATATTATCTTTTATGAGATGAATATCAAACTTTGGAATTTTGCCTTAATCAAGCGACCCGTGCGTATGCACGGATTGCATACTAGTTTAATATATAAATGGTTATATAGGTCTGAGAGGATGAACTTAAAGTGGTAGTATGTTTGGGTGCACAATCCTCTTGGAGAAATTTGGAATTTTTCAAGAGTTTAATTTTACTATCTCAGTCCACTTTAATTAAATTCTTTTTTTAATCATGACAATATAAGTTAAAAGCATTTACTAAATCAAAATTGGATTAAATCATAGTGTCATTTAAACCATTTTACTAAATCACTTGTAATTAAAAATATTTCTCTTTATTATTAAAACTGGACTGATTTGGGTGATTAGACCCATTTAAAGTTAGTTTGGTTATTTTTTTTTTTCTGAATTAAAAGTTTAGGTGAATTGGATTTTGGAAACTCACGGGGACTAGAACATATCTCAAGGTTCAAAAAATACTTACAAAGATATTTATAGACTATTCATCAATAAGATTTTCATATGGATAACTAGAATCAAACCACATCATATTAGAATGAGTTTCTTACCTATTGGACCAACTCTTGTTGATTTTTGGTTAACTTATTAGATTAGATATATGGTTAATTCAAAATTGATGTCATTAAACCAATCTTAAACTATATTGAATGTGTACAAAACTAGTTACAAACGAAATGCAATTTCTCATATTAAAGGCACAATCACATTTACCAGGGTCCAAGACTTTGGTTCTCTATGCTAAAATCACTGCATACCGTGCTAATATGCTATTTCTAATGTGCATATAGGTTGTTGCACGCTGGTCTTGCATCTTGTAGTAAGCTTAGGTTCACTCTTTAGTTGACTGTTTCAACTATGCATTGCATGTTGCTCTCACATTTAGTACACATGGCTCTTGTTCATGCTTGCTCACATGTGCAACTGAAGTATCTAAAAATAGAGCTATGGGTTTCATTGTTTCAACTTACACAATCTACTAAACAATATTTACGGGGATAACAAGATAATTTTATTAACAATTTGGTTATATTCGAAGCAAAGGTTAGCTTAATATTTAAGATTTAGGGGAATGTATTGGATTAGGATTTTAAAGGATTTTAAAAGACTCTTTTTTTGTTGTAAAAAAGTCTTATGGTATTCATTTAGAATTTTTAAATATTATAAATAAGTCTCGTGATATTTAATTAAAACTTTTAAGAATTTTTAAGGAAGATAACAAAATTCGATGATATTCAATTAAGATTTTTTATAACTTATAAAAAGTCTTTTGGTATTAAAAATATACAAATTCCAATGGATTATTTTTTTTAAGAAGGGTTTCGATAGATTTCATTAGATTTTTTAATATAAAATATCTATCAAACAATCTCACCAAAATCCTTGAGATTTTGTTAGATTTTTTTTTCTATTGGTTACTAGACTTTTTTTTTATCATCACACATACATTTTTCTCTCTTTTATATTCTTCAAGATGTGTGTGGTATATATATTTCCCATATTCAAGATATGTGTGGTATATATATTCCCTATATTCTTTTGAAATAAAAAAATGTCAAATATACAGCAACTTTATGCATTTTTTCCTTTGTTTTCCAAATTAAATGAATGTATGTCTTATGTACTAAGATTAACTATGTTTTTTTAATGACTATGCTCATCACTTGATCGACGCAATATTTTCATGATAGTTATCCTTAATTTTGTCATCCATATAACTTAGTAACCTTTTTGCCAATTTTTCACCCTCACCACTCCCTTCTAGTACATGCTTATTATTGCACCTCATTTAAACATGTCATTAGATTTATTATTAAATAATTGTAGTAATTAAAAAAATCAGAAAACCAACGTATAATTTTAAATCTATTATTCAAATTCAAAAGTGAGAATGAGAAGATGTTATTGCAAGAAATGTTAGTATAGGAGAGCATAAAACTAGAATCAATATAACTATTAAAAATTAAAAAATTATATTATTTTTTTTTATCCAAACATCATCATTTCTTATTATTTTTTCACTAACTCTTGTAATTTTGAATGTGTCTTTAAAAAAAATCACATAATCCTTTTAAAATTTATAAATCTATAAAGTCTTTTCAAATCCTTTAAATTCTTATAATGTAAATCTATTAAAATTCAAACTATCATAAAAGTCTTATAAAAAAATCTGATAATTCATAATTATTATTCCTACATAATCTTTAAAACCCTCAAGAATTTTGTATACTAAAATATTTTTTTAAAATCCTAATCTCAATACACCCCCCTTGATGGTATTTTGTCCATACACAGACTTTTTGTGAGGAAGCTAGTGAGAGAGAATTAGTTCTTGATACTTGGCTGACCCAAGTTTCTCCAATTGGACCTCAATTGTTATTTTTCTTAACGAGTTGCTATTGGTCTCATTCCATTTGTTATTGGTCCCTACCAAGGAGCTAGCCCCTTTTTTATTTTCAAATTGTTCTTCCCACATAATCATGTTTCTGTTGTACCACCATTTTTGAACCCCCTTATCACAATGGAATTGTAATTCTGTTGTATAATGTACAACAAAATTACGATTCTGTTGTATGTTTTTTTGTCAACCTAAACATCACAATGAAATCATGATTTTGTTGTTGTTTGTTTTTTTGCACCCCCTTAACACAACGAAATCGTGATTCTGAATCGTAATTTTGTTGTGAATTTTTTTTACAACACAAAGAATCATAATTCGATTGTGATTTTATATACAAAAAAGGTAATAATATCACGATTCAGCTATGTCAAAATACACAACAAAATCATGATATCATTACCTATTTTTTCCAAAAAAAAATATAAATAAAATTGAGATTTCATTGTAGATATGTCTACAATAGAATCACGATTCCATTGAACACGAATTAGTGTAAAAAAGGTACCTCAAAGGAGTTGGGGAAGGAGAGAGATGGATTGGACATGGGTTGGAAAGTGAAGGAGGAGGGAAGCAAAGGAGAAAATTTTGAAAAAAGAAGGATTGGGGAAGAGAGAAGTGGGAAGAGGGTGCCAAGAAGGGGGGGGGGGGGGGGGAGGGGAGAGGGAAGATGGAGGGGTGGAATTTTTTAAATAGGGGGCAAAATGGAGTTTTCAGTAAGGTAGGGGTCAAAATCAAATTGTGTGGGGACTAATATTAGTTTCCTTTTCTTTACTACATTATTTGTTATTTTCCCTAAATTGATCCAATCTATGTTGGACATTCTTTTGTAGTTCACTTTTTGTTAGGTTTTAGTTTGTGTTTAAAAGGGCGATGTTACTCTGAATCATTATGAATGAAAAATATGAATGTTTAATCTATCTCCTTTTAGCTCTATAATGATAGTTTCTAGTTAAATGTTGTCTGTAGATATTTTATATTTTCTTTCCTAACAATGTTACTGTTAGCGGCTCGCCAATCACCACAACACCTCTCAACCCACAATTAGAGAAGGAGAACACGGTAATGGTGATTCTCTTAAAGGACATGTCTTGATATATCAGAAGATAAAGTGAGAGAATAGTAGAAAACTAAAATTAAGAATGAGAATACCATTTTTTATTATTCTTAAAATCAGAAGAAAAGTCTTTTAACATCAGATAAAGAAAACTAACCCAACCTTATTTTATCCAAAATACATTTTATTTTGGAATTTGGATTTTAAAATTTGACCTGAAAATAAAACACACAAACACGAAAAATTATTAGGTAATTTTAAATCATTACTTATCTATAGTCTTAACTAATTTTTACGTGACACATACTTAATTATGTGTCATATAAAAATCTGCTAACACCATGAATAAGGTAGTGATTGAGGACCACTTAATAATTTTTCCACAAACACGTAAATAAAGGCCTAAGCTTTTATAAGACCAATGAATGGTTGCACAGCAGAGCCTATCCACAAACTTCCTTCATGTTCTTCCACTTCACTAACAGAGTCCAATTGTCTTCCATATTCTCCATCTAATACCACAATGGCCCTCCCCTTTTCATCAAATTTAATTGCCACAGGATCTGCATTCCAAGGAAGTGTGGTTTCAATTTCATTTCCCAATTTCTGAATCAATCCCCTGCCACTGTTCTGTGCCACCCAAAATTCTCCTTTGTTGTTCCTCTTTATGTTATCTGGGGAGCGTGGAACCTGAGCAAAAGGCTCTATATTGTTGTTGTTGTTGGTCTTGGAGTCTCTAAGTTGAATCTTGAGAATTTTAAAAGTGGTTGATTCTGCTACTAGAATGAAGGAATTGTCCTTGCTAAGTGCCACACCGTTAGGGAACGCTAAACCTTTGACCAAAACATGTACACTTTGGGTACTTGGAACGTATTTTAGTAACCTTCCAGTTCTATCCCCGCTCAGAATTATTGATATGTATACCCTTCATCGAAGAGAAAAGAGAATGAGTTGCCAAAGAGCATCGAGAGTCATTTCCTAATTTAGTACAAACAACAAATTATAGGTTTAAATATGTTTTTGATTGTTATAATTTAATATTTTCTTTTTATTTTTGTTTTTGTAAAATATTTTTTTCTTTATTTTAATGTAAAATGTATTTATTTTGTTTGTCATTTTTAAGTGTTTTAAATAATATTTTTTTATTGTTCAAAACATTTTTTTTAGTATTCAAAATATTATCTAAAACATTTGAAGGACGAAAAAAAGTAAACATATTTTATAAGAATTAAAAAAAAATATTTATAGGGACAAGAATGACAAAAAATATTAAATTGTAAGAAAAAATATATATTTAAGCATAAATTATATAATTATATTTAGGGTAATGCACTAATACTAGTGATCATTACTCAACCTCACTTGTGAAGTGATTGATAGCAAAATTTAACACAATTTTCTTTCTTTGTTAACACCAATTATACCGTTCGGTTGAATCAAAGTTGGTAAAATTAATTTTAAATAAAATTAATTTAGTAAAATTGATTTAGTGAAAATTGTTTTGAACTAATATAATTTATGCTTCAATATTTTTAGTACAAAAGCAAGTTAGAGTAAAACTCAAGATAAAATTTTTGATATAATCCAAAAGTTATCCAAATTTTCTTTTGCTTAATCAATTTTGGACTTAGAATTAATTTAAACTCTTCTTCAATATAAAACCCAACATAACATGTGAAAAATTATCAAAAATCGATTTTAGATTCGGAATAATCAATTATCTAGCGTTGAAATAAATGTGCACATCAGAGGAATGCTAAATAAAGAGTAAAATAACATTATGTGGAAATGCATGTCATAACAAGAATTTAGAGTATACCTTCTTTGGAACAAGATGCTGCTATCTGTGAAATATACTTCACCAGTTTTGGTGTCGATGTCCAAGGCATTTGTGAACCTAAATGGGACCCCTTCAGCAGAAGTGGCTAATTGCTTTGCCACACCACCACTTGGTCCTACCACCAGAAGCCCAAAGTATGCATCGGCAATGTACAGTTCACAAGTTACAGTGTTGAATTTGAGGCCTAAGGGTCTTCCACACATTGATTCCATCTTGTCATTTTGTAACCCGTCGCATAATTTCTTGTTCCTTCATAATCATAAAAGAACAAATTTACTAATTTTTACACCAAGGGATAATTAAGGAGGAAAAGCCTCCAATTGTGAAATATTCTGCAATCTCTGCATACATTACATACATGGTGTGTGAATAGGTGACAAACATAATACTCGTATTGGTCTTAGGTGACCTCTCAAGTCTCAACCCAATAAGGATTTGGGCGTGATGATCCATTCTTGTTAGACTTTCTTGGGGGATACGCTTAGTAATGTAGAGTTGGCATAAGTTGATCAATGAATATGAACTAATATATGATTTTCTAACTGGCTTAAATTTTAATTTTATTTCTCCATTAATTTTTTACATCTAATTTTAGTCTTTCTATTGTATATATATTTTATTTTAATTAATGAAATGATTTTTTACGATGTCTTAAGATCTAGGATTCAATTAGACCGAAATAAGAAATAAAATATATGCAATATTAAGAATTAGACCGAATAATTGTAGACTTTTTAAAACTGAAAAACTAAAATTATAAAAAGAATAAATTAAAAAATTAAAATTGTATATAAAAAATGAAACGAGAACAAAACTGTAATTTAACCTTTCAAAATAAATAGTGAGCATGCATACTTGATTCTTGAGAAATAAAATAAGAAAAAATGAAAGGGAAAGATGTATCTTTTATTTTCATGAATTAGTATTTTTTATAAACAAAACTTTTTATATTGAGTAATTGCCTAATTGGCGAGGCGAAGTGAATAAGAATGCAACACCGATGTAGGGTGGAGTTACATGACATCCCCCTATTTTTAGGAATCATAGAGTTGATTTCCTAGGGGAGGGTTCTCCTCTTATGTAGGCTGCCAAAACGACTTTGTTTTTTTTATTTTTTTGCTAAGATCATGGCAACAACTTTGGACATTTTGTAAATGATAGGACATTTTTGCCTAACTACAGGTTTAAGTAGTTCTAGTCTAACCTTGTTTGGTGCATGGGTTTTGTTTGGTCTTTCCTTAATTCCTTGTTTGATTTTTTTTTTTTTCCTTTTACTGGTTTAATGGATTCAGGATGTCCTGTGTTTGGATGGAGATTCAAGGGGTACCAATCTAGTTGTGATCGTATAATCTCCATCCTCCAGGTTCCATCCATTTTTTTGTGAGAAAAAAAGAATAAGAATGCATTTTTTTTAAGAGAAGAATGCATTCATTTGTTAGTAGTATCATTGAGGCTTCGTAGAGATGTATATAATTATTGTATGCTTGACTCGGATACAAAAAATTCACTACCATTTTTTGGGGGGCCAAATGCAAAATCTGGCTTAACTTAAATTTAAAGAACTCGAAACCAATTATTAGAAAAGTCTAATGATTTTGTTAAAAAAATTCTAATGATAACTCCAGCGTATAATGAAGCATAATGATGATCGAAGATATCATAATTTGTATTTTCAATTTAATTCAATTATATTTTGTCTTAAAAACTTTAGCAATTTTAATTTCTGGGAACTTAATTATAAAGTTAAAAAAATATAATAACCTTATTTAAAGACTTTAAACCATCGGAAAGTAAAAACTTGATAGAATTATAAAGATATTTTTTTTAAAAAAATATTATTGAGTTTCTTGGACTCAAATGATGGGACGTATAACCTAGTTATTCACAAAAAAATTAAAAATATTAAATTAAAATAAATTATTTATTGTATTAAAATGAAAAAAAAATATTTAATAACTATTCTCAATAAATATAAAAAATAGATATTTATAATATTAAATATTTCATATCAAATATGGTTTAGAGTAACTGAGACCTTTGACTAGTTTCACTAGATTTATGAATGATCAGAGAATTTATGTAATATTATCGAGTTTATGACACTTTTTCCATCTTTTTTGCACCCTTAACATCTGTAATAAAATATTGAGTCATTTAATATAAAAAATAAATCTATTTTTAAATGGATGTCAACGGAGAAATACAAAAGAAATTAAAAGAAAAACTAATGCCAAATAATGGTGTCATGTTTATGCATTGAGTTATACTAAAAAAAAAATACCAACAAACACATTAGTTTGAGTGGAGTCATATTTAACATTCCTTAAACAAGATTTTAAGTTTGAATTTTATAATTAAAAAGAAAAAAATATGATTACAACATGAGATTTCATTAAATATGATTAATCATATTTTTTATAAAATTAATTATCAATAAAATTGATAAATATTTTATACCAAATAACCTGGTTACTAACAAATAAAAGAAATATATAATAAAAACGAAACTAGCATCTCATTACAATATATGCCATTGTCTGCTGGATTGAAAATAATAATAATAATAATAATAATATTAATAATAATAATAGATTATATCTACATGGTTGATCGTGTAATTTGGCAGCATCATGCATGTGGGGTTGTAATTAGCTGGATCTGTTGGCAGAAACTAGTACGGGTTTAAGAGGGTGGGTGTTAGATGATTTTGTTATTCATAGCATATCTTATGATCTGATCTTAATCTTAAAAAAAAAAGAAAAACGGATTGACTCACGAATTTATAGACTCAATTCATTTATGAGTGGGGTTAAGAGTGTCAACTTCTAACAGACCCATGATTAAATGGGCCAGTTTTGTTTAGACAAGGCTGCAACTTTATAGGTCTCGCGGGCCAACCCTGAGGCTGAAATCCGTATGTCCAACCCTAATAAATGAGCATCTGTATAATTGTCTAATACTGAAAATGATGGATAACTATTAACAGATAAAAAGAAAAATAACCAAACAAATTATTGGTGCGCCTGATATTGAACTTAATACTCTTTAAATAAAATTTTGAATTTAAATTTTGTGAATGAAAAAATATGATTGAAAAGAAAAAATCTCACTAAAAATAATCAATCATGATTTTTCAATAAAAATTAATCATTAACCAACCAATAAATATTTTGTACCAATATAATTAAAAATAAAATAAAAGAAAAGTCGAAAGAAAAAGGTCCAATGTATGAACGTCACATACACAGCCTGGCTTGGTTCATCAACTTGCCCCTTCATAAAGAAGAGGAATTGCTATTAATTTCAAGTGCATTAGAAAATAATGGAGTACGGTCATCTCAAAATATTTATTTTCAGAGGAATAGCTGCTGCATGCATGCTTATATGCATTAAATATTACTCCCAGAATTATTCATAAACTATCAATTACTTCTTACCTAGAATACTATATTTTTTTTTTCAAATTTTTTGCTAACTTGACTTAAATAGTACTATAAAAGTATGATAAGTACTCCAACTCAACTAAGTGATGAATGAACTGGAGAGTTAAAGAAAAAAATACTCCAACTATTTTTCGTGTTTGTGGTTTTTTTGGAAAGACTAAATAGTTTTTTTATTAATAAGAAACGAAAACAAAATTATACCACAGGATGTGGGTAACCCGACCAAACCACACAAAAAACTACTCCACAAGATGGCTACATATCATGTGCAACTATTATACATATGCAGCCAATATGTATCTTTCCAAAATTACATTTCTGTCTATTTTGTAACTATTTTGTGTCTGCAATTCATGCCTAAAATTAGAACTTTCTTTTAATTGTTGTGCCATATATGAATATATTCTTTTTTATTTACAAAACATCATGTTCCAATTTTCTTTACACTTATTTATGGTTTGTTAATTTAATCATGATATTAAATTGGGATCAAATTAATTAATAACCTGGATGTTGTTTGTTTGGTTTGCTTCTATTTGGTCTTCATGACTACATAGAAATAACATTATTTTTAAAGACGCGCAATGAACCTAACTTTGAGTATTTTACGGAAATGACTAAATTTAGACCTGTTTATGGTTGATAAACAAAATGAAAGGGATCTCTTATTTCTTTTGTGCTTGCAGGATTAGTCTATAGTAGTTTGAAATCGTTGCAGGTTGAGTCTAGGAAAATATTGCATTGTTCTCTCTAGTTTTTGCAATACATTAATAGAGTAAGAACAGTAGGATTCCTTTTAGTTTGGTTGTATGTTTTATGGTTTGGATTCTGTGATTTTGGTTTGGGTGGTTATGTTATGTGGTGTGGTGGTGGATTTAATGCCACGTCTTCTTTTTCCTCTATCATTGTTGGACTTTGGGTAATGTGTCATAAGATTTTGTACTATCTACAGCATTCCTTGTGCTGAGTTTAGCAATAACATATCTTTGGCCGCTTATAAAAAAAAGTTGAGATAAATAAAACTGGTAATAATAAAATATAGATTTTTAATATTATGTAATATAAATTAACATAAAATTATGAAAGATTTATGTTAGATAGATGATATTTTAAATGTATATAAAGGTGTTACACATTTTGCAAGATGAAAAACTAAAAAAAAATAGTTAAAAAAACTTTTGTTATTAAACTGATGATTGTTATCTCTTTGTATATGGGTGAGAGTATCTCTATTTATATATAATATTTTTTTATTATAAAAAATAAAAAATAACTTTTGTTTATTTAAAAACATTTTAAAATAAAAAAATATTTATTTAAATGACCAATTAAAACAGGTTTTTCACACTCATTCTGTCCCATTTTTGACTGATTATCTACCCTATCAATTTTCTTAATCATCTGCACAAGTGAGCCGGACCGATATTCTGTTCAACTATTTCTTTAGGGCGTTTTCGACTAATGATAAATGTCTAATTTTATTAATTGTGTCGGGCTCTCGTGTTGTACCATTAATTAGCATAGATATGTGCATCATATGTCGCGATGATTTTGTGTTATAAACTAATTATTAAATATAAACACAGTAGATAATGATATGAACGACTTGACACTTCGATATATATTCTATTTGTAATTCTCTCTTGAAAAGGTTTAGGTGAGTTCCAAATTAAGAAAGAAAAAAAAGTGGCTGTGCTAGTCCCCAAGAATAGTAGATAAACAAATGATTAATTCAAAAAGTATTATCTCAAGACAACTAGCTATATTTGATTTTTCATTTGGGGGGATTCAAACTCAATTTAAAGAATAAACATTTTAATGACATGTTTTGATTATTTCAAAAGTACATTTACACATGAAAGTTTGCAGACTTCATTCTAACCATACACTAAAACAACATTTTCAAATAACAAGGAGTTTGACTTTTGTAAAGGCGGGGACTGGTAGCAAGGGGTGTAAGGATAATATTGTGGCACACTTTTTTTTTCTTGATTAAATTTGTGCTTCCAAATATATTTTTGGTCTTAAACCTTTCGGTTCATTAAAGGAAATTTTTTTTAACTAATTTGAATTTCAATTAAAAGGTAAATAAAATTTGATAAAAAATTATTTCCTTTAAAGATCAAACTTAAATATTATCTAAATGATTCAAATTTAAATTCAGCCTATCAACCTTAATCGGTGCTTCCAAATATATTATATGAACAATATTAACATATTTTCATGCAAGTGCAACTTGAAAGCAAACAATGACAAGTTTTTACCTGTGTGGCGAGGTAACTGCAAAGTCAATCCACTCTCTCTTTGTCTCTTGCCACTTGAGAATTCTACCATCAGACACTCCAACATATGGTCCTTTCCCATGGCAATCGAAGGCTACACTTTCAGAACCAAAAACGGAGTGAGGGAGATCAAGCTGGGAATAGGATTTGAGGCCATCTCTAATATAAGCAGCTTCGTAAGAAAGAGCATGAACGAGGGGGAATAGGAATAGGAACAGGAATAGAGTGGATTGCTTCATTGTAAATGTGAAGAAATTATTTTTCCCTAGGGATATACTTCACATGAAAAATTAAATGGACATGAATCGGAATGCTCGATCACAAATGTACTATATATAGATATATAGCATCGTACCTGGACTGCCTTGAACATTATGTCAAGTCTAAATCAACATTAACTAGGCAGTTGGTTCGCACCATAATTCATTATCATTTGACTTTGTCGTCGAATGCTTCTAATGTTTTTTTAAAAGGTTTAATTTTTACATTTGATTTCTTAATTATATTTTAAGATTTAATTTGATCTTTTAATTAATTAAAATGAAATAATTATATTTTTTTTGTCATATTCGTTAATTATTATTTGACGAAATTTGATATTTTTAACATCGATTATCAACATAACTGATGTAAAATATTGTATTTTTTCAATCTGTTGTTTAGATGCCAATGTAAAAGGACATCATGAAGCTCGTCAAGGTTTACCCAAATTAAGCCTTTTACATTAGTTGTTGTCAATTTCAAAATTATCGAGTAACTCGAAAATAGAACCTACAGACCAGAGCACTTATCCAACTTATCCAACAAGGCGATTCCAAGAGCCTGGAATGTTACTCACCTCAAATTCTATTAGAGTTAAACTTGTAAGTGACTATGTACTCTTTTTCCTACTCTAGCATCTTTTTCCTTTGAAGTTTTTTGTTAGAGAGGTTTTGAATGAGACACACCTGAATTTTACATTGAATAAAAGTATTCTTTTCTTCGTTATTAACTTGTTAGATCTTAGTAGACCGAATGATTTCTTTGACTAAAGACCCAATCCGAGTCATGGATAAGACCAAATAGTATTTGACTTACTAATAGACCAACAACCACAATCAACTAAAAATAGACTATAGATAACTTAACTGTTTGGCTCAAAGAAGACCAAAAAGCTAAGCTACCCGACTAAAACACAAGCTGTAGATAATTGAGTCACTTGGCTAAAAGAAGACAAAAAAAGACAAAGTTACTCGACTAAAAATAAACTGAAACTTAAGATTCGAGGCTAAAAATAGACCAATGAGACTAAGTTATTCAGCTAGATACATATGAGCAATATATTCAACTACAATTAGACTAAGTTACTTAGCAAACATAGACCGAGAATCAATCAAATTATTTGAATAAAAATCAATAGGCCAATAAAAAATTGGTTAACACCTTTAAAGTGATTGTATTACTGAGTAGTTCCTAATTGGGAATTAGAAAATGAAAAACAATAAAACCAAATACAACACTTAGAATAAAAAGGTATTGATATATATATATATATATATATATATATATATATATATATATATATATATATATATATATATATATATATATATCAAAAGGGGACCCATTAGATAGGTTGGGTTCAAGCCTTTGCATAAAAAGGAAATTAAAAAATACTAAGCTATAGGATGAGTAGGCTCTTTGAAGAAGTACTTCGCTTGGCAAGTGTCCTTGAAGAAGTTGGCTTCATGAGGTTTTAGGATCTTGGCCTCAGCTTTGTTGAGATCACTCTTCAACTTTTCCTTAGCCTTCTATGTAGTCACCTTGAAAAGATCAAACTCCTTGTTGAGGCGCTCGATCTCTTCATGAAGAGTCTTGGCAAAATTCTTGACTGTAGCCAACTTGGTCTTTAAGGCCTCTTCTCGAGACACTACCTCCTTTAACTTAGTCTTCATATCTTTGAGATATTTCCAAGAATCCTTGGCCGATTGAAACAGAGTTTCATTGGCCTTGGTGACTTTAAGCAAGGCTTGCTCAGCTTTGGCACACTCAACTTGTCCCTTTTAAGACTCAACATTAGCCTTCTCGAACTTGGCACCCCAGAATTTGGCTATTCCTCAAGTCTGTGCTTGGAAACGGACAATGGAGTCCATAGAGGTTCGGAGGGTTGCTTCCCTTAGCATGTCGTAGTTCGATTGGCTGAGCATGGAAGAAGGAATAAAAGCACGGGGAATGAAGTCCTTACCCCATAGAGAAGAAACCCCATCCTTCATAGAAAGGAAGGCAAAGTGACTTTCGACGAAGGAAGGAGTAGCAAGAGACATTGGCTCCACCCTTGGCCTTTTTTTTATGACCCTTCATCTTCATGACCCAAAGTTATCCTCTTGGTAGCACCCAAGTTAATATAAGGAGGAGGAGTAGCCCAATCATCCGCTGTAACGACCCGCCTCGTCGCTACGGTATCCACACTCTAATATTCGATAATTTCAATTTTTATAAAAAGAACTCCCTTAATTTTTTATTATGAAAATAGAAGTGATTTTGTCACAACATAAATTCATCCAACAACACGCCATTACTTAAGTGATTATGCATAATTACAGAGAAACAATAATTCGGTACATGTCATACACATAACGAAAATTAAATATGTTCATATATATATATATATATATATATATAAAATTAAAATTCCAGTTTTACATCTTTAACTCAACAAAATAAAACTTAAAAACCAACTACGGAGGAGTTGATTACAAAACACAACTCTCTCCCAAAATAACGCCAACGTCATCACGTCGGCTCGGTGGCTCCTCACCAGAATCTTACTCCCTACACCCTGCCACTGTCATTCTGCTCCCACGAACAAGGTTCGTGATCATCACAGGTATCAACCACACGATACAAAATTGCAAGGGTGAGTTTATTATAAAAGAACCAATACCAATTCCAAATAACCACAATTAGCAAGGAACATAGGCAAACATGATAAGCATACACAACAATCATTATTCAACACTCATATCCAACAAATATTCATCATTCACATCCAACAATTACTCATCATCCATCCATGGACCCAATCAAGACTGCACAAAATGATGCATGCACCTAACTCAACACTCAGATGCAATGTGGTACGTACCAACAACAACCAAATATCAGGAAATAGCCTAAGCGTGTCCACACGACACTTTCACTTAGGGAACTGTGCTGAGTTTTTCGAGACCACCCGGTTGTGCACGTAACAGCCCCCCTCCCATAGGTGATCAGCCTGGGAGCCCAAAGGTGTTCCCTACCAGGTGACAGCCCCCTAGTACAAAGTACACTTGGCCACAGTTACTCTATTTCCTGTGTTGTATGAGCTATGATCACGGCCAAAAGTAAGTGCCAAAGACCATGGACCAATTAAAGCACCTAAGCATCCCCTCAGGAATGCTTAGATTCTCTAACCACGCTAGTTACCCACGTCTGGGCTATCCGACAAGGTCAGTGCACTCTACCCCCCATGACATACACTTCATACGACGTATGATCGTGGCCAAAAGCTAGTGCCAAAGACCCTGGAAGGTCAGTGCACAGTGCCCCCCACGATCATACACAACATCCAACGTATGAACGTGGCCAAAAGCTAGTGTCAAAGACCCTGAAAGGTCAGTGCACAGTGCCCCCCACGAACATACACAACACGCACATGCCAATGCATTTCCAACATCAATCAACAAATCGTATTTCCATGTCATTCACAACATAAATATCATCTCATCTCAATGACGTTATCAACAACAACAACAACCTCATTTCGTATTCACATATTCATCAATAATAACAATTCATGTTGACATGGTCTTTATTAACAATGTCATCTCAAATCAATATCATCATAATCATCATTATCATCACATATCAATTAAAATCCTCAATAGCAACATCAACAACAATTCAAACAAA
This sequence comes from Glycine max, assembly GCF_000004515.6. NCBI lineage: Eukaryota > Viridiplantae > Streptophyta > Magnoliopsida > Fabales > Fabaceae > Glycine > Glycine max. The sequence continues at coordinate 34,165,896 of NC_038244.2, forward strand.
CACAACAATATCATTTCCACACGCACAGTCTTCAAACAGCCAAAACAATATCATTCATCACAATACATATATATATCGCATCCCATTAGTTAAAACGTAATTTTCTTTGAAGAAAAATCAGCATGCAACAGGGACAGGCAGATATCCTCATAGCTAGGTTCCCTGACCCTAACTATGGTGTTAAAATGGTAAATTTTATAATAAACTCCCCTTACCTATCGTGAGCTACCCTGCGGATTCCTCATTGCGTCACTTGAAGATTCATTTTCGTCCTTGCTCGTCGATTCCACGCAAGCCTCTACTATGCCAAAACGAAGGAGACTTAGTATGGATTTCAAAAAACAAAGCTAGTAACAGTGCTCTGGGTCAAACACCCACATCACTACATGAAAGAGCTGAGAGTATTTCGGGTTTTACAAAGGAACGTAATTTGGAAATTCCGACCACGCCAATGTGACCGGGGTTCAGTGTAGGTTACGAAAATAACATGCATTTCATGAAAGGATAACGCTTACAAAGTCTTTTTCTCTAAGGTTTTTCAAAGGAAGCATAAGACATGCAATGGCGGTTGCAAAGTTAGAAAAGATGCAAAGACAAAATGGAACTAACAAGAAACAAGCATAAAACCATGGTTACCTCGAAAGAAAACGAAAGATCAAATTAGGGTTTTCGTTCTCTACCGAAACCGTAAGCCAAGTTGGAAATTCTGCTTCGGTTGAAGGGTTCCTCTCGGTGTGGGTTTTTAATGGAGAAAAATGATGGTTTGTGGTGGCTAATGGTGGATGTGGGTGATGGAGAAAGTACTTGGAACTTTAGAAATGAATTTGGAAGAAAGAAAGAAGAAGAAATGGCATTTTTCCTAAGCTACAAGAAAGCAAAGGCTGAAATGCTTAAATAAGAGATGCTCTCGAGAACGGAAGCTTCTAGCACACTCCAGATAGTTTCTCAAAGATCCCAACGGTTAAATCATGGTAAAGTGTCTTGTGAAGTGGCAAACCAAATTTCGAGAAGATCCAACGGTTAACGAAGGCTGGGAAGCGTTTCTACCGAGGAAGCTTCATGTAGTTTTCTCTAGAAGCTTCATTAAGAGGCTTCCTCCAGAAGCTTCATTAAGAGGCTTCTAGCACACTCCAGACATCTTCTCAAAGATCCCAACGGTCAGATAATGGAAACGTGTCTTGTGGAGTTGCAGACCAAATTTTGAGAAGATCCAACGGTTAACAAACGCTGGGCATCATTTTTACCGAGGCAGCTCCATGTAGCTTTCTCTAGAAGCTTCATTAAGAGGCTTCCTCTAGAAGCTTCCTTGTGGCTTCTTTGAGAAGCTTTCTCAACAAGCTTCTTTGAGAAGCTAGATCCTTATCTATCCACACCCCTCTATTAACTAAATTAACTTCCTTAAAAATAATTATGGATGAAAATAACGCAACAAATAATCAAACATCAAACATAATTACTAATAATATATAGATATATATATCAGGGTGTTACATCCGCTACCTCATGATCCTGTCGCTTCCACTAGGCTTTTTTAGATTTGGCTTTCTCAGCCTTCTTGGTTTGAGTCTTCTTGATGGATTGGTAATTGAACTTGGCCATAATTTATGAAAAAGAAAGGTAGGGTTAGAAATAGGCAAAAATCAAAGGGTAAATAAAAGTCGAATATAGGAAACTCATAGTCCCAATCAACATCTAGAGTCTTGGAGAGGGCATATCCACTAAGGTTTTGTTGGGGAGAGTCCTCGGAAACCTATAAAGTACAATCATATCCTCCTGACCAAAAGAAGACATATACAGAACATGTTTTTGTATATTTTTATTAGAAGAAGAACACAAATAAAAGGGGAACCAAGTCTCCCTTTACTGAGTAAAATAATTTGGCATGGACTTAGCCCCGAGACGTATGTTGAAGAAATGGCTTCTGAAGTTTTTGTAATAGGTGGTGAAAGGAATCTAGAGGCAACTACCCTACAAGGAATATCAATGAGAAAGATCCAACTACTTATACATGAAATGAATCTCACCCAAAAAGGCACGCTTAAAAATGCGCTCACTCTCTAGACAAGACTCAATGATCATCACATCGAGACAATCGATATGACAAAACTCGATAGACTCGAGGAATTCGATAATAAAATCATAAGTCAAGAAACTATTTTCATTGAATTTGACTTCCTCGTTAATCTAGGATGAACCCGGAAGGGTTATGGGAGGGTACTCCCTCTTTTCCTTACTAAGTTTTCTAGGAAGAGGAGGAGGAATAAAAAGATGTGGGGCTATGACCTAAACAACATTAGCCTTCAAGTCCAAGTCAATAACATTATAAGGAGGATTGGATAGAAGGAACTCAGCCTTATCCTCCCTGGGATTTGGACGAATGGTAGAGTAAGGGCGAAGCCCTACTTTAGTAGTGATGATGCCACCAATAGAGGCGGAAACACCAGTGTCAAGGTGAGCCACACCACCAACAGGGACAATGTCACCAACAAGGACATTGGAAACATGATTTGGCAGCATCAGAGCTATAATGATGATGAGATGGATCGTCGATAGAACTTTCCCGTATTGGATGAACTTCTAGCAAAAGCATCCTACCCTCGTCGAAATGCTCAGAACCCCCACCAAAAAAAAGACATAAGGAAAAGGAAAGGGACAACGACATACCTGGCGGTGAGGAAGGTGGAACAAAGGAAAGATGCTGGAAAAAAAGTAGCTGAGGAGAATAGAGGAAAACTCTTGACCAGAGAAGAAAACTTAGAAGCAAAATGAAGATGGAAGAATGAAAAAGAGTTTCCTCTCTTATAAGTTTCTGGAAGCTTCTGAAGTCTGAAAGGATGCACCTATTTAGACCGTTAGATCCTATCTCAAACATACAAATCAAGGGTTGGGGAAAAGCACTACTTTTGGCTATCTCAAGAATGTTTCAAAATTCAAAAGATGTAATTATTATGCCTTTTTTGAAAATGCATGAAGACATTTAATGTGTCTAAACAAACGTAGCAATTGACAAGATGTTGCTTCAAATACTCCTCCATTTGAAGTCAACACTGATTGACTACTTTATCTCCCTTGAGAGTAAGTTAATACTTGGCTAAAAAGGAAATTAAGATCCCTCTTGGATTTGACTACTATCAGACTTGAGCAAATACTATTTATTCTCGGCTTATTAATAGTAGTGTCAGAGTTGAGTACTTAAGATTATTTTGAAGATGCTCCTATAATCCGCTTTAGAGCTTGGGGCATATGTACTACTCAGACTTGGGAAGGCTTTGTACTTGGTGACCAGCTAAGTAGCTAACTTGGAATAAGAGAATTTGACATACATAATTAATGTAATTAGAGAGAAACTCTATCTTCTATTAGAAAGATAGAGATATCCCCTAAAATTAGGAGTTATCTATTATCAGAGAAAAAATAAGATAAAATCATATATTTTCCTATTTACATTATCTTATGAGGAAATTTGAGATCTTATTATCCAATTTTATCTCTATAAAAAGGGATCATCAAGGTTCGAGTAAATCAATTCTAATCCAACCTATATTTTGATACTTGCATACTTTTATGCCTCTAACTTGAGTGTTAGAGTGTCTTTGCAGGCACATCATACCACCATTCATGGAGAAGCTCACAAAAGAACTTGTCGTGAAAAGGTTCTGTCAAATCCAATAAGAACATTTTTTTAGCTTATTGTTAGAGTTAATTAAGTTTAAGAATTAGAAAATTCATAGATAAAAATGACTATATCTCTAATGTTTGGTTATGAATGTTTGAATGATTTAAGGTTAAGTTTTCACAATTTAAAATTATGTATGTATTACTTAAGAATGAAAATTTTAATTTAATTATAGCCATTTTTTTATGGAATTGTAATAATTTTTTAATTAATACATTACACAAAAAAGTGCGGGTAATGAATATTAGTATGAGCATATAGGTACTCAATTAGTACGTGAGGAGAATTAAAGTTACTACTCGTTAGATATGAGAGTATGTATAAGTATTTTTTCTGATGTGAATATGGGATAAGTAGTATAGTAATGTATCCATTGTCATCCTTATTTTGATGCACTTTCAACATATATTTAAAGAGATCTATCCTTTTGCCAACATACATTTGCATCCTATTAATATTTATTACTACCTCCTTCTCATATCTTTTGATGTTATAGCCTTTTATATTTATACCCTTATTTAATACCCACTACTAGTGATGCAAGTATCAAAGATTAAAGTATTATTGAACAAGGAAATTTTAGTCCAAATATAATAATTTTTAGTTTCATTAAATATTTCTTAATCCTTGTGCAATAACCTTAAACATAAAAAGATACATAAATAAGGTAGTATCTATATCTATATTTTCAATAAGTCATGCTTAACTTATTTACTTAGGGGTGTTTGTTTTACGGGTAGATTTTTTAATCCTGGGAATACAAGAGGGAGAAAGTAATCCAACGTTTGTTATGAAGTAATAAATTAATTAATTCTAGCTGTATTTGTTACCTGGATAAGTAATAATCTCATATTTAACTAATATTTAATCGCGACGGAGGGGGCAGGAAACATTTATTCTCATGAGATAAAAATTTCCTTTGTGAGTAAAAATACACATATGCCCTCTTCATATCCATTATCACACTCCTCTATTAAGGATCCTTTCAAATTACATTATCTAATTTTTGTCATTAGTAAAATTTTTGTTTATGTATCAATTTTTATTAACCATCAATCTCATGAATTTTAAAGGAATAGTGAGATAGATTTTATTATGAAAATGTGAGATATATAACATTTTTTTAGTATAACTTGCTTGTCATTTGTTAGTCTTATAATAAAGTTGTTTGTTTTATGAAAGAAAAACATTTTTAACATAAGAAAATAATATTTTAGTAATTATAATATACATTTCTAGGAAAATATATTTTAACTAAACATGTCTTAATTATTTCTGGGAATATAAAAATATTCCCAACTAATTTTATAATTAACCAACCACATTTATTATTAAATAGCCGAGAATAAAATTCTCATGTGTTATTCCTAAGAATAATATTTCCGGGACTAAAAAATGATTAGTGAAACAAACACCCTAAAAGGCTTCAGACATTGAATGTTATTAATCTAATAATTAGTTTAAGAGTTCATATTAAAGAGATTAAGTATACAAAATTTTATAATATAAAAATTATTTAATATTTCATTAATTAACTATTTTAAGTCTTAACTAACTTTATTATGCATATCAAATTATAAGTAAATATTAATTATAAGAATACATAACTACGAATATTCAATTTATATAAATATTTCCATCATCAAAATGATATCATATAATTTAAAGCTCTGATTTGTTAAATGTATCACTTGATTAATATATACATTTCTAAAATAAAAACAAAAACATCTTTTATATCTGGTAAATTTTCAGCAGAATGTTAGGAACACTTTTTTAACATATTCTTTTTAACCCTTTTAAATTAAAAAAATGATTGAAAATTATAAATTTTGGTGTTTCTCACTCTAAATCTGGAGAAAACGTCATTAGATAATAAGTAAAACTTATCAAGATTTATTATTTTTAGTAAATTCCAGCAATTAGTAGAGAGAATATTACAAAAAGAACTTACTAGTTATTTTCATTAAGACACTAATAAAAGAAATAAAAGAGAAAAATATTTATTATGTAAATTAGAAAAGAACATAAAAAATAATAAGAATTACAATTTTTTATTTTTTAATAAAAATATTTTTATTTTAAGTTTATTAATTAATACCTTTAGAATATTAATTAACATTTATCTAAAAATAAAATAAAACACTCACTTTAAATCTATATATAAGAAATAAAATATAATATTATTTTCTAATTATATAAGAAATATATGAATACTTTATATAAAAAAGAATGTAACTAATATTTTTAAAAAAGTTATACACCACATAGTCCAGCCTAGTCATGTTATCTTCAATAATTATAGATCGACGTCACACTGCCATTTGAGTTCTCCAACTTGCGATTGCGACTGTATTATTGCCTTTTGTCAAAGTTCCAGATAGAAAATGCTACTGTGCTTTGGAGGGAAAGATTATTTTGTGTTTGATTTTTCACAGCGGGGCCCACGTATGTTTTTACCAGCTTATCCCCATACTTTTGCTGCCCCCGGCGGTCATGCTCTCTTTTGTCTTTTTGGGTACCAAATTTTGTTCGGGCAATTGTTGTAAACTTGTAATTGTAATGCCTTGGAGAAGATACTTTGGTGGGATGACATGCTTTCTCATTTAGGATGTAATCATTAAAAATTAAACCTATGTTTGGAACGAGTGAAAGAGAGTGAAAAGAAAAAAAAATAAAATTTGAATCAGAAGAAAAATAATAATAAAAAATAAAAAATTTTATTTTTATTTTTATTTTTATTTTTGTAAGTAATTTTTTTTTTACTTTTTCTTAATTTAAACAAAAGAAAATATATTATTATCCATGTGAAAGGTGAGATTTACCTTAATTTTTCTCAAATTTTCTATTTCTATCATTGTCAAGCACACTCTTATTTTGGTGTTGACAATTAGAGGCTTTGTGAAAAATGATGTCTATTTTTTATGATATATATAAAATTG
>NC_038244.2:34172613-34192182 GCF_000004515.6 Glycine max
CATAGATATTTTGTGTACTTAGAGGATGGGGTATTTTCACTATTTTGTAGGATTTTGTTATTTTCATCTATTGAGTTTGCTAAGTTCACAACCAATAATTCTAAAAGTTTTTACAAATATATCTATGCAGAAGTTGTTTAATCTTTTTGTTATCAAAAAAATTCAATTTATTAAAATATTAGTTTTATTAGTAGAGAAAATTGAGCATGTAAGTTTTCTCCTCTTCCTTTCAAATTTAATCATCTCACTTATCTTATATCTCTAACACGTTTCATCTTTATTTATAGAAAAACTTTAAGCATATTGATTCCGTAAAAAAATCCTTTTTGTAATAATTTGGCATTATTTTACATTTTTTTCATTTAAGAAACTATATTAAGTCCTAATGTAATGTTTATTTATTAAATAAAGGTAATCAATTAATTAAAGCTTTTAAATTTTAAAGTCATATTTTAATATAGGAAAAATAAAAATTTATCAATAAATAATTTTATATAGAAACAAAATTATTTTATTAAAGATACTATTAAATTTAGTTTACCTAGTTAATTGTACTCAAATAAGTATACATTGCAAATCTAAATTTTAATAAATTATTTCACCATTAGTATTATTGTTGATTAAGTATATGTTTTGGTGAATATTTGTCTTATACTTGAAAAATCAAACTAATTAAAAATTTGGATTTGTTGTCTTTTTAATTCTTAAACTTTTTAGAATTTATTTTTTAATCTTTGAACTTTTTATTATCTATTTTTAGGCTTTTAATTTTTTTTCTTACTTTAAGTCTCTTAATTGTTTTTTCATCTTTACTTTTAGTCCTTAAAAATAAATAAAAGTAAGGATAATTTTTTTAAGGACTACAAATAAGAAAAAAAAATTTAGAGACTACAAACAGAAATAAAAAATTCTGAGATTAAAAAAAATCTTAAAAAAATTGAGAATAAATAGATAATTTACCCTAAAAAGTTGTATTATAGTATTGTGCAACATTTTGATCTAAATATAATCTCCAATGATATATACACATTGTTAAAGTATTCTTTTATTTCATTACTAAAATGATGATATAATTATTTTAAAGAAAAAATTGTAGCCATACCTAATATGAGACTTGAAAACTAAAATCATTATAGTATATTATCATCGTCGTGTCAAAGACTAAAATTGTTATAATATATTATTGTCATCGTCGTCATCATCATTAGTTGGAAAAAAGTCTTTATGTTTCTTGCTTATTTATATTTTTTTTTAGTTTTTAGAATTATTAATTAAAAATAAAAAGATTATTAAGAAATCTAAAAAAATTGTCTTGATTGAAAAATTCTTTTATACTAATCTTTTGATCTATAGGTAATTTTAAGGATTAGTTAAAGGACAAAATAGTCTAACAAATGTGTACACGAAAGATGAATATTCCTTTTGTTATTAGTTAGATTATATTAGATTATTAATTCGTTCAAATTTGATAAAATCTACAATTAATTATGATAAATGACATCTTTATCTTCCATTTATATATTTTTTTTATTTTATAATTGATTACTTGATTTTCATAAATATTATAGTTTGTCTATGTGCAAAGGCAAAAATCACAAGAAGGAAAAAGAGGGGTGGGTTAAATTGTGATTTTTTTACACAAGATTTTTGCAAACCAGCTTGCATTTGATCATAAATTTCAAAACATATTTCAAGACAAAGAGAATCAAGTGAAAGGTTTATAAAATAAAAACTTTATTTTCTGAAAATGAAAATCACAACTCAAGGACTAGTAGGCAAATAAAGAGAAAAAGAAAAAACACATAGTTTTATACTAGTTTATCTTTACCACTAAGACTACATCCAATTCTCGACAATCCATCAATTTTACACTATCTTTATCACAAAGTTACAAGTATTGTTTACTATCACTTCTGGTTCTACCCAAGTACTTTACAACAACATCTCTAGACTAAAATCCGAAGTATTGTTTCCTGCTAAGCTACTTCTAGCTCTAAAACAAATCAACAAATTTGTTTAAAGTTTGGTGCAAACATTCTAGTCTAACGTCTTAAAGACTAATATACAAACTAAGCACACTATATCTCAAGATTTTCAAGGTGTTTTGAGAGTTGTAAACCTTAAGAAATTTGAATATAGAGAGAGTTTGAAGGCTAGAGAGATTGCTTTAATCAAAATTCGTAACTTCAATTCTTCATGAAGAAGTAATTGTTGTCTTTAAATGGCCTTCATTTTTCATCTTAGGTATCTTCTGAAGTTGGGTGTCCATTGGAGTATTTAGTGCAACATTTAATGTTTGTCGACTTCTAGTCATTCCAAGCTAATAAAGTATTTTGCTTATCTTTCTTGAGAAGCACTCCACACCTAGCTAAAAAAAAACTTTGTACATGATTTCTTGTTAATGAAATAGAAAAAAAAAAACAAGTAATAATAAGCTAAAAGAAGAAAGAAAAGCTATTCACATAGAAGATATAGACATTTTATTTTCTATTGGACACGAAATAGCAACATAGTATATAATCCCAAGTTGCCACCACTACTAATCACACCCTTTCATAGATGTCACTCATTGAAAACACCATAGACCCATCAACCTCCACCACAATCATTTGACAACAATAACACAATCACCCATAATCTCCGTAAACAACAACAAACCCTGCACCGTAAAACAAAAACAAAAAATAATCATTGTGAACAAAAACAAGGAAAAGGAAGAAGATTGAGGGACAGAGAAGAGAAATGGGAAAATATGGAAAGATAAGGCAAAAAGAAGAAAAAAAATTGAGCCATCAAATGAAAACTTAAAAAAATCTAGGTGAAGGTTGCTTGTGTGCCGTGCGAAAAAAAATGGCTTCACATGGTAGAATCCATCTTAAAAAACATGAGACACAAGAACTCCTCACCCTTCTTTTAACTTCCTTCCCCTTCCCCTTCTTGAGTGCATCTATGACTATTTATAGCAAAAAAGAATATCTTATTTTCTCCACATATCTTCTCATATCTTCTATGATTCTTTCTGATTTTTTGTTTTTCCAAATCTTCAATTTGTTTTTATCTTTTTCCAGATTATTCTTAGGTTTCCTAATACTTCAAATCTTCAAAGATCTCTTTCCAAGTTCTCTCTGGCTTTCTAATTTTTTCATGAATCTTCAAAGATTTTGTTATACTTTTTTTTATTTTTTAGATTATTTTATGATAAAATTGGGTATTCATAGATACCTCTTTAGCCATATTTACATTAGCATTCAAAGCATCTTGCAAGAACGCCCAAGATTCTTTAATTCTTTTTTAAGCTTCTCGACCTCTCAGGTAGATGCCTCGAAATACTAATAGTTCATGTGTTGGGCCAACACCATAACATGAGCTTGTAGATGGCCTAGTTGATGGCCTAGTCAACATGGTTCATGATCTTATTACCAACTATTGGAATAACACTTGGACCAATCATGTGTTGAAGGCTGAAGTCCTTAGCAAAAAAGCTTCCTCCAATAGTAGTATGAACTGTTGAGTCCAAAACTCTTGGTGTTTTAATTATGAGTAACCTTACAGTACACAAATCATAACATGAGCTTGTAGCTTGTAGTAGATGGCCTAGTTGATGACCTAGTCAACATTGTTCATGATCTCATGGCCAATCATTGGAATAACACTTGGACCAATCATGTGTTTAGGGATGAAGTCCTTGGCAAAAAAGTTTTCTCCAATAATAGTAGGAAGTGTTGAGTCCAAAATCCTTGGTGTTTTAATCATGACAAACCTTATGAACACAAATCATAAGCATTCTGAGTTTATGACTACTAATGAGTTTTCTTAAGTGTATTTACAAAAGACAATTTTTTTAAAGAAAAACAATTGAAGTAAACTTGGGGTTGTCATGAGTCACTTAGAAAGGATGATAAACTTGAAAGCTCAAAAGAAGACTCATAGTGTCATTGGCAGTGTATTGTAATGAAGAAGTCAACATGCTCACTAGATAAAGAGAAAAAATTCAAGCTGTGAAAAGTAATAAACAGCTAAAGGACAAGAATAATATTGCAAACATGAAGATATGCACAATGAACATGACACGAAGAACAACATTGTTGCAATACACTCTGAATGGAATTTCATCAACTAGATAAGTACATTGTGGACATTGTATCTAGAGTTCCATAAGTGTAATTTAGTTTTTATTTGTGGCTATGGAAAGCTTGAAGAAATTTCTTTAACTTTCATGAACAAGCTGTGGTCTAATACAACCTAGATCATAGACAAAATTGAGCTTGAGTTCTAGAGGCTGATTTGCCTGGACCTCTTGATATGTGTGCAGTAATTTGAAGATTGCTTGAGCTACAAAAGTGCATTTGACATGATCTTAGCGGCTATGGAAAGCTAAGAGAAAGATATACATCTTTCATGCAGAAGTCATGAGATAGTAAGCTTTGAATCTTGGAAAAAACTTAATATGAAGATAGAGATGTCATTTTGTCCTCTCAATATAACACAATTGCAATGCTTTGAAGATTGCTTATGTTGTAGTGGTCCAAATGACATGAGACTAGTGTCTGAATGTCAAGGATAAAATTCCCTACAACTCTCATGAAGACATAAAAAACTAGTTTAGCCATTCAAAGGGTCAAAGAATTAAAAAATAGTAGCAAGAATAACATGTTACAACAAATTCACACCAGAATGTTTGGAATACAAGTCTGTCATGTCATCTCATCAAAATATTCCTATAAGAAGAACATTCGGTGGCTTTCCATATACGTCATAAAACTCTCTAAAAGGTGAACATCATATGCAATAAAGTTATGTAAGCCAACATGTTTGCAAATTATACATATACAAAGAGCAGAACATAGGAAGTGCTCTAATGAGTTCAGAATAAGCTCATAATGGATGTCTCAAGTATGCTTTTAAGTGCAAAGCTTCAGAAGATTCGAATGAAGCACATTTGTGTGATGAAGTTAGTGATTCTCTCTAAAGATATAAACCTTACTAAGTTGCAAAAACATCAAGAAGGCCTTACACATGAGATTTATCAAAGTCTACAATAAGCATACAACATCATAATGAAGCTGCATCGGAGTCTACATTAGAATGATGGAGAACTTGACTCTAAAAGCTAAACTTCAGAATGGTTCAAAATGGCTCAGAATGAACCTTAAAGACAACATCAGTTCTTCCATATGTTGTCACACATACAAAGGGCACATTAAAAGGTTGAGGTTGAAAGCATCTCATTTTTCATATGCTGCTACACACACTAAGGACACATTAGACAGTGAAGAATAAATGCATTAGGAGATGCACAAATGGAAAACTGAGAATGTCCTTGAGAAGATCCGGTGTGCAACATCAAAATAAAGAATAAAAAAACTTTGTGAAGTATGAACCAACAACAGTACACTAACACAACAACAACAACCTTCACACGTTACCTATGTTGAAGTATGTTACTTCAAAATGATTTGTGTTGTCATGAAGTGTTTGGATTAATTAATGGAGTTGAGCTATGTACATTGTCATACCATGTTATCTTTATCAGAAGGAACCTACATCAAAATAGGTTCTTCCTCAACAACATCAGAATATATTTCTGATAGACCATTAGAAAGTTACTCAGAATTTGATCATCAGAATGACAACATCAAAATGGAGCTGGCAACTATAAAGTTAAAAGTAGTTTGTCTACTTCAAAAAGAAGTCACCTAGCTATCATAACAACTAGATAATGACTAGTTTGACATGTGGGGCCTATAAAAGGATAAAACATGAGAGAGAAGGTAGGAGACAATCTACAGTGTGTATAAACAAGATTTATCTCCTCTCTCACTCTAGATACATTCTGAGCTAAGAATGGTTGTAGCAGGAGTGCATACAACTTAGAGCTTCAAAGAATTTTCACCCCAATAAGTGTTGCAAAGTTGTAAAAACCCCTCAAAAACTTTCTCCTAGTTTGTAATTTGTATGTATCCCAAATTAACCATGTGTAAAAATTTGGTTGTGAGAGAAGTGATAGGGAGAACCCATGAAATATGGGTAGCTTAGAGAGAGTCTCTAAGAATGTGGTCTAAATAGGTGAAGGTAAATACTTGTATTGTCTCCCCCATGACCAAATGTAGAGTTATGGTTGAGATGGGTTTCCTAAGAGTAAGGAAAGTTTTATGGTCATTGACACCTAGTGAGAGGTAAAGGTTGTTAGATGATTGACCCTTTTGGGTCTCTTTTATAAACTTATTACCTATATGGGTTTGTTCTCAAACATATTCCTGGCATGGGTCTATTTTGACAAAAATAATGGGTCACACTTTAAATTTGAGGATGTGGCTGTCCATCTCAATTAGAAGGATGAAACATAATTTCCAATTGTTGTTTCAAACCCAACCTTGTGAAAGCAACCATCAAATCAAATTTGTTGCATCAATTGTTGTCAAGTGACAAAGTAGCAAGGTCATTATGCTGGTTTAATTTTGAAACTAGAGTAACAAGTCCATTTTGTTGGTTGTTGCATAGAATGAGTACTTGTTAAAAAATTTCAAAAATAAAAAAAACATATACATTTATTAAACGTGAATAAAGTCACTAGAATTGGACCTGAAATAAGATTTCCTAAAAGTAACAAAATGCGAAGATAAAATATTACTATATGAAAGCAATGTTTTAGTCTCATTATATTTAAAGAGTTTGACGAATATTACATTTATTTAAAGAGCTAAGTTCAATCTCATTATATTTAAAAAGTTCAAGAAATATTAAATTTATCAAACCAATACAATCAATTTGCTAGTTGTAAATTGTTTCCAAGCAAGCCTCCGGGCTCCGACGACACAACAAGAACAAACAATAACAACAAGATCCTTTTGTTGGTTTATTGATGTAGGACACATGTTAGTCGCGGAACTAAACCAACAAATACAATTTGTTGTATCAATAGTATTCGATCATGTGGATGCCACCTCCTCTCCCTCCTTAATTTTTAATAGCAAAAAATGATGTGGAACTAAAACAAGAAGTCAAAATTGTTAGTTGATAATTGATATGCTTACATAATTTAAATATTTAAATCACATAGCAATTATCTAATTTTCCTCTCTTTTATTACTTCTTTTGTGTTAGAACATTAGGAATTTAACTTCTTGAGTTTTTGTCCAATAAATGCTAAAGTTATCTAATTTACAGTGTTTTGGAGTGTATTTTTTGTATAATTACACAGTAGGAGGCCTGGAAGATGGTTGAAGAACTTGAGCACCTCACTAAGCGCATCAACAACGGCTCAGCACGAGGAGACAACTTGGAAGTCAAGCTTAGCCCGCATCTGCGACTTAGCCTGCATTTGGCGGCTTATTGCGCATCTGTGGCTTAGCTTGCACCTTGCAGCTTAACGCACAATCAGTTATGCCAGCTGGACTTTGCACGTGCGCTTAGCGAACACATGTCGGCTTAACGCACGGTCAATATCGCAAAACATGATTGTGCTGCGTTTTAATAGGGGAAAGAGGGGAAAAATCAGGCAGTTCTTTTGGGGGACCAAATTGAGAAGCTAGGGCACGAGAGAAGAGAGAAAACCCATTCACTTGGGGACCCCTTCCTCCATTTTCTTCCATTTTCTTCCACACCTCTTGCTTTCTTTTTGTATTAGTAAGTCTCTCATGACAATGAGAGGCTAAACCACCCATTTTTGGGAGCTCAACTACCAAATACTCTTGATGTAATGATTCTTACTATCTATTTAATGTTGTTTTTATGTGTTCATTGCTCTTATTTGTACTTATTTTTGTATGCTTATGGATTGATCACCCATTTGTATGCATAGTTAGGATTTTTAGTACTAGGAAGTGCTTTAAAACCTTAACTTGATAGGGCAGGCTAGAGAACTGTATGTCTGGACACGGAGTGTAGGGATTTAGTTTACAATATGCTATAATCTTAATGCAATTCGTTTAGGCTAAGTTCGGCGAGGGATCCGAGAACGAGGTTTAAATAGAATTAGCCCATTAATGCGAGGAATCGTGGTTTGGGGTAGTTGCCCTCAGCATAGAACACAAAAACAACCTTAAATAGAGAAACATATTTAATGTTCCATCAAGAGTGGTTTCGGTAGGTTGAGTCTCAACATGCTCCGTAATTCTCCTTCAACCAACAACTCACCCCCTGAGTGTTTGTATTGTATCTCTTTAATGTGCTTTGCTTAATTATCTTTATTTATGTCAAATTTTATATTCCGTATCATTATTTGACCAATATCAATTTTAGTTCATTGATTGCTTAAAATTGGACATATACAAACTCTGAGTACAGTCAAAGTCCCTGTGGATATGATACTCGGTCTTACCATTTTATACTACTTGTGTGATTCGGTACACTTGCCGAAGAGTGAACAAGTATTTTGGCAACATTGTCGGGGACTTTTTTCTTCGTACTCGGTTGTTTGCATACTTCAATTTTAAAGCAATCGGTTTTATCTTTCAGCTTTTATTTCTATTTTTAACTATTTTTATTTTCCTTTATTCACTTTTACATTCAAAAGAAAAAAAAACTTTTTTTTCTTGAGAGTCTATGCTTGCAGGGTGGAACCTCAGAAGAATTTAATCCATGGAAGACATTTTAAAGATGGAAGATCATTGTAAGAGGTGGTCTGAGTATCTTGACAGCACACAATCAAGGGTTAGTCACTCACCACCGATAAATTGTGATTTTTGTGGAGGAGAGCATTGCAATGACAATTGTCATCTCTACTCCATGAATAACTCTTGGTGGGGACAAGAGTTACTCCCTTACAATCAATATGAAGAAGAAATAACTCCTAATCTTGAAGGTGTGCTTGCGGAATTCATGGCATACCATGCTAGTTCTAAAGTCCATCAAAACTCAATGCAAAATTTGGAAATTCATGTTGGCAAAAGCTACTCCATGGAAAATTATCAGTGGGAGCAAGAGTTACAACCCTACAACCAATATGAAGAAGAAAGAAGTTCTAATCTGGATAATTTGTTGATGCAATTCAAGGAAACAATTGAATCTGCTTAACAAATAGTTAAAAGTTTAGAAATTCAAGTTGGTAAGCTAGCAGGTGAAGTGGCCAAATTTGTGGCCACAAGTGAAGAAAACTTTGTAGAGGTTGAAGCTCATGAGGAAAGCCTTGTAGAAGAGCGTGATTCAAGAGAAAAAGATGAAGAAAAAATGAGAAGAAAACACAACAATGGGAGGAGTGCTCACAAGTAGAATTTCAACAAGAAAGTATTCTCCAAGTCAATACTGCTCCTGATCAATTTATTGACAAGGAAGAAAGGCATGGAGAATGTGATAAATCTTTAAGTGACATTTTCTCCTTGATCACCAACACTTCCCTTGCAATAATATGGAAGGAATTTCAGGGATACATGATTTTCATGGAGTCTCTAGCTAAGAAGCAAAAATGCAAGGAAGATGTGTTCTATGTGACCTTCATGCCACCTTGAACGCATTTGTCCGTCAAGCTAGTGACGTTAAAGAAGTGCTTATTGGGAGGCAACCCAGGATTTCTACCCTTTTCTTCTCTTTTTCTATGATTTGTTTAATAATTATGTTAGTTGGTTTATGTGTTGATGTTAGGTTGATTTTGGTTATGCCCATGATTTTGTGAATATTTGTGTTTGTTAATTTGAGTACAAATGTTTTTTTTTGTTTGTTGTCTGATTATGCTATGCACTCAGCAGTGTGTGCTCAGCGCACATGGGCAACTGGCTAAGTCAACATGTCTCACTAAGCCCAAAAACGTCTCTCTTTTATAATATCTTGAATTGGGCTAAGTGCGCAGGCACAGGCTAAGCGAGTCATGCATTCTCGCTAAGCCAATGGTTCTCGCTAAGCGGATTATGCAGGAAATTTCCTTCTGTAAAACTCGCTAAGCCGAATGTGGTGCGCTAAGCCCAATAATGTCTCTGGAGTTGAAATTTAATTGTTTGGGCTTAGCGCGCAAGTCTGGGCTTAGCAAAAAAAAAAAAAAAATCAAAATTTCTTGTCTTTTATTTTGACATGTTTGGTTGAATTGATTGCATGACTGAGACATTGTGTACTGGTGATTAATGTTGTGAAATTTCTGATTTTTGAGTGAGCATGCGTTGTTTTTAAGTGATGGTTTTGTGAATTAAATGCATTTGAGTGAGTTGGTTAGCTTGCATGACAGGAAATTATGGATGAAAGACTAAATGCTTCACATTACCGTGTGAGTTGTGTGCACCTTAATTGCCAGAGAGTGACTGATTTCATTTTCTCGATTTTGCATGATTCTTGAACTGCTTGAGTGCATACATGATGTGGATATGATCAAGGCCTTCTTGTTTATTTTAATTTTAGCCACTTAGCCAAATAGCTACCTTATGCTAATGAATGATTGGATCCCTTGCACCCTTTTGAGCCTAAATGTGAACAAATGTGTCATTGAATCCTGAGCTAAATGTAAATGCTATCTTTGTGCACCCTATCTTAGGCTACAGGAGAGCATTATTATGGATCAAGACAAATTTGTTCCAAATTTGGGGGAGTGTTTTAGGTAAATTATGTTCCAGGAATATGAGTAATAGACACACAGAGAATCATAACTACATTCTTTTGTAATACATATCATCATAAAAAATAAGGAAATATGAGCTGAAAGAAAATGCATACCAAAAAAAGAAAAAGAAAACCTTTGTGTGCTGTTAATTGTGGCATGTCAATAAAGGTTGGGAGGTCAAAGAAAAAGTGGTTCTTTAAGTAGACAGGGAATGGGTGAATGCTCTCCTAGAACCTAAGTGTTTGAATCTAAGAAAAACCATGATTTTCTTGTTAACCCGACCACGTTACAAGCTTAAAAAAGTCCGTAGTGATCCATATCGTGTGTGTGTGATTGCATTGAATAAGATGATGTGCAAAGTTGGGGATTATAACTCCAGTCGACTTAAATGAAATACAAATAACCGAAACACTTGTGTGCTTGAGAGAAGCACTAGCCTTGTGAGGAGTGAAGCATAGTTGATCTTTTTGTGATACCTGTCGTACTTGCTAACCTATTTCAATCTCTGAGTGCATTCTTTGCATGATTCCATCATGAAAACCATGGCAAGTGTGAACTTGAGGGTTGGAAGCTGAAATTGTTTGAAAAGTATGCAATTATCTTAGTTGTTGTGATTGGTTACATCCTGAACATTGCCATTGATATAACTTAGTGTAGTATTAGTTCACTTTTGCTTGACGACAAGCAAAACTTTAAATTTGGGGGAGATTGATAATTGATATGCTTATGTAATTTAAATATTTAAATCACATAGCAATTATCTAATTTTCCTCTCTTTTATTGCTTCTTTTGTGTTAGAACATTAGGAATTTAGCTTCTTCTGAGTTTTTGTCCAATAAATGCTAAAGTTATCTAATTTACAGTGTTTCGGAGTGTATTTTTTGTAGAATTACACAGTAGGAGGCGTGGAAGATGGTTGAAGAACTTGAACAGCTCGCTAAGCCCGTCAACAACAGCTCATCGCGAGGAGCCAACTTGGAGATCAGGCTTAGCGCGCATCTATGGCTTAGCCTGCACCTTGCAGCTTAGGGCACAATCACTTATGCCAGCTGGAATTTGCATGTGAGCTTAGCGAGCACATGCCAGCTTAGCGCACGACCAATATCGCAAAACGCGATTGCTCTGCGTTTTAAAAGGGTAAAGAGGGAAAAATCAGGCAGTTCTTTTGGGGGACCAAATTGAGAAGCTAGGGCACAAAAGAAAAGAGAAAACCCATTCACTTGGGGACCCCTTCCTCCATTTTCTTCCACACCTCTTGCTTTCTTTTTGTATTAGTAAGTCTCTCATGAAAATGAGAGGGTAAACCACCCATTGTTAGGAGCTCAACTACCAAACACTTTTGATGTAATGATTCTTACTATCTATTTAATGTTGTTTTTATGTGTTCATTGCTCCTATTTGTACTTATTTCTGTATGCTTGTGGCTTGATCACCCATTTGTATGCATAGTTAGGATTTTTAGTATTGGGAAGTGCTTTAAAACCTTAGAACTTGATAGGACAGGCTAGAGAACTGTATGTCTGGACACGGATGTTGGACATGTGGCCTCAGAAATTTTAAGAATGGGTGAATTAATGTCCCACTAACAAACTTTTAACCCCCTTCTAAAAGAGATAGGCTTAGAATGCAGAAAAAGCATCAATCAATTTAAGAATGTTCTTTAATCATGAAAGACATAATTGATTGCTACAAAATAAATGAGATAAGGGAAGAGAGAATGCAAACACAGTTTTATACTGGTTCGGCAAATTTTGTGCCTACATCCAGTACTCAAACAACCCACTTGAGATTTTCCACTCCCTTTGTAAAAATCCGTTTACGAAGTCTAAACCACACAAGGACAACCCATCCCTTATGTTCAACATCCCTTACAACTTAAGAGACCCTCAGTCCCTTAATCAATCTCTTTGAATGAGAAGAAAGAAGAAGTTTTCTCTCTTTAAAAGAAGGATATTACAATTGAAGTCCATGGATGAACTCTTAATGGATTTGCAAGTGTTTGCCCAAGAGTTTCTTTTGAGAGAGCATTTGGCAATGAAGTTCTCTTGGAATCTCTCTCATTTTCTTTTGAGAGGATAAGACATTTTGGACCAGCAAAACTCTCTCTTCAAAATTCGTGCCCAAGTCACCTATTGATAGGCCTTTGATGGCCATTCACAAATCCAATCAAAAGATGTGTCTGTTGGTAGATTTTCTGAAAACTCTCCACTGGTAATCAATTACAATGTTTGTGTAATCGATTGCACAATTATAATTTGAAGGGTCATGACTTTTGAATTTGAATTTCAGGAGTTTCGTTGCTGATAATCGATTACAGACATATGGTAATCGATTACATGTTCAAAATTGAAATTCAAAACCTTTTTTAACAGCTCTTTTTCATTCTTCCCTTCTGGTAATCGATTACACTTCCTGGTAATCGATTACCAGAGCCTTGCATGACTTTGAAACCCTTTGTTTTGAGGCAAGGCTTGATCTTTAGTGAATCTTGAAACAAGGCTTTATTTGTTGAAGCAATCTTGAATTAATCTTGAAGCAAATGCTTCTCCTTTGAAGTAGCCTTATTTGATTCTTCTTTGGCATCATCAAAATTCATGTATTCATACATTCACATTCTCCCTCTTTTTGATGATGACAATCAAGTGATTTCTTTTCGACATCATCAAAAGAATGCACGATCCACAACGGAGTGCAGGGATTTAGTTTACAATATGCTGTAATCATAATGCAATTTGTTTAGGCTAAGTTCAACGAGGGATCCGAGAACGAGGTTTAAATAGAATTAGCCCATCATGCGAGGAATCATGGTTTGGGGTAGTTGCCCTCAGCATAGAACACAGAAACAACCTTAAATAGAGAAACATATTTAATGTTCCATCAAGAGTGGTTTCGGTAAGTTGAGTCTCAACATGCTCCGTAATTCTACTTCAACCGACAACTCACCCCCTAGTGTTTGTATTCTATCTCTTTAATGTGCTTTGCTTAATTATCTTCATTTATGTCAAATTTTATATTCCGTATCATTATTTGACCAATATCAATTTTAGTTCATTGATTGCTTAAAATTGGACATATACAAACTCTGAGTACAATCAAAGTCCATGTGGATACGATATTCGGTCTTATCATTTTATACTACTTGTGCGACTCGGTACACTTGCCGAAGAGTGAACATTTGTTCCCCTTTTTTTTGGTCAATAACAAACCCATGCCAATAATTTGTTTCGAAATAGACCCATTTAGGTAATAAGTTTCTAAAAGAGAAACAAAAGGGTCAATCAATTGAAGGTTGCCTACCAAGAATTGAGGTGGTTCTGTAGTGAGATGTCTTCCCTTCTAGGAACTGAATTACTTTGTGGATTAAGCCCACCTAAAGGTGAAGAATACTTGGATTGTCTCTCCTATGACCAAGTGGGTGTCGTGGTTGAGTGAGTGATCTACAAGCCAAGACTAGGTGTGATACTATGGTGAGGAGATGTTGAAAGTCCAACAGGTCGTTGTCAAGGAAAGTCCAACAGAGGATTGGCAAGGAAAGTCCAACAAGAAGAGTGTTGACAGTTGTAAAAATCTAGTAGTTGGCTAGTTCAACACGTTAGTTATGTTAGTCGAAAATCTCATCTTCGGGGGTGAGAATTAGACATAATCCAAGGTTGGGATGAACCAGTATAAAAATCCATTTGTTGAATCCTCTTTTTCCTTCCTCTTTTACATTCTGGTATTTGTTGTCGCATATACTACATATGTATCAGAATGTTTTGAGCATCAAAATGACTTTCATCAAAATGTATGCATAAGAAGGTTTTCATAACAAGCTTAATTGTTTTGTTAAAAGGCATATCTCAACTAAATCATCTTTGTGATAACAAGGTCTATTTTAAATTAGTTCAATCATATGCATCAAAGTATGAAAGCTTTTATAAAGCATGAAAACAATTTTGTGCATGAAAAACTAAAAAAACAACATTCTGGACAATAGCTTTTTGAACAGTATTCAACCCTTTGATCAAGGGGAGGTGAGTCCAAACTCGAAGAACTGCTAAAATTAGAATAAGCTCTAGAAGTTGATGGCAACAAATTTCCAAAAGTAGATGATCTCAATTCCCTAAGATCTACAACCTTTGGTGGTAACATTATACCAAAACCTAACCTCTCGAACTTCACTGACTCACTAAGACACGTCTAGACTAAAACTTACCAAATGACAAATAAACATACCTAAACTATAGAGCATTTCAAAATTATTCTTGAAAGAAATCTCTTGAATTAGAACTCAAAAAATATAGAAGCAAGAATGAACAACAATGGAATCAAGCTAGAGTCTTATTTATAGAAGTAAGATCTATGGAGGGCCAAACGATCTAACCCTCTTTGGCCGTGGGATCTCTTCAAATCAACAGTAATCATAGAACAATGCTTCATTTCCTAAACTTACAACAATCACCTTCACCATAATGATAGCCAAACAAAGAGATGCAACTTGACAATTAATGTGTTTCCCTAGAATAGTCATGATGAAAAGTTATCAATATTTGACTCATATAATGAAACCCTCTTCATCCCAAAAGGTTCATCAAGGCTTGGGGGGCATGTATATTGAAATGATCAAATGACCAAATAATCAAATATCTACTTCTTTTTGGGCCATAATAGTAACAAAAAGGTTAAGTGATGTCAAGTGACCCAATACCTTTACTTTACCCACTCTAAAGCACAACAAGGATAGTCCCAATAGGCCAAGAACATCTCGGCCATGCCAACCTAAGGGATTTGATTATATGAACAACTAATTAATATGGATTAATCATACGATTATCTAGCAATTAATAATTAAAGTTTTGATTAGCCAAAATGGTAATCAAGAGTGAGCCTTATGACCCATAGCCCGTTAAGGCATGTATATAAAGGAGTTAGATTCTCGAGAAAAATCAACTATTAATTATCATTATTACCTTTATTATATATATGAATCAATATCAAACTTGAATGTCAATATCTTTTATAGGTATCCTTCCTCCATCAAGCTTTCATCAAATTGGACAAAGACGTCATATCCCAAGATCAATATGTGACATAGTAGCAAAATTACTAAAGTACCCTAATACAGGTACAATAATTTGCAATCAAAATTAGAAAATCAAGTCGATCAATGTGTTAACAAAATTTTCTTAGAATCAATTCCAAGAAACAAAAATACCACTATTCACCGTTGGTAAAAACTTCCAACATGTTCCTTAAAATGGAACAATTTCTTTTTTTTTTTTTTGTTGACCATTGTATTGGTACGAAATAATCCCTGTCAGAGCAGTAACTAATCTTTGTTAGGAATTGTGAACATACACAATGTAATTATTCCCCTTCTAACACAATTTATTTCATTTCCAATGGTCAATTAGGATTCAAACTCAGGACCATTTGGTTAAGAGACACAAGCTGCTATCACGTGTGTCAACTGTTGTTGGTATTTTTCTTTTCTTTTAACATTGTCTGCACACAACATTAAATTGTAAATATGATAATGAGTTTGTGGCCAGATTTGGTACCACCGAATCAAAGCTTTAAGACCCTGCTGCAATATTTTGTTGCTAAATTCAATCCTTCGCCACATTTCCTCCTTTACTAACGGTCATAAATGTGACAACAAAGCATCTAAAAAGCAGAACATTATCAGAATCAACTAGCAAACTAATTTATAGTAGGTTTTTCCTTTTGCTTTTTAAGTCCAGTAATTTCCGTCTCCGATAAATGAAAACCAAGAGGACAACATCTATGGCAGAAAACATTAATGGACACACAACTTGTAATTTGATCGATGGACAAATAATCAAGAAAGTCAAAATATCTTCACCAAATGTCAGGAAGTACACCTAAACTTCAGGAGGTGCTAGTCCCATAGTTTAGAAGAATCAAAATTCTATTCATCTGTTGTCATTTTATACCAGCTCCGAAGTCTGTACTCGAATCCGTATAAATACAATCCTCTCAATTTGATTAACATTTGAAATTAGCTTTGTGGCCAAAGGCACAGAAAACGATTGAAGCTAACCAAATCATCTGCAAGAAATAAAACCAAATAGGATCTCCCTTAATTTAAGTAAAATCTAACATGATTTCATAATACTGGAGTCGTAGTCAACACTAAAAAAATACTGCTGTTGTTTTTCATTTCTTTATTTCTCTTGTCAACACCTAACAAAGATGAACTTTAAATTCCCCTCTTTTGCCTCATGCCAGTGTACCATGAGATAATGCCGACAAAAAAAGATTAAAAAAGAGTTCACTACATGCATTAAAAGAGGCAAAGACTTTAAACATTTTTTGTGTGCAGTTTCCTCCAAACCTTTAGCTGATACAATGAACTAGTAGAAAGAAGAAAAACTTATAAGTTTCTAGTTTACAATATAATTATGGACAAACTGACTCTTTTTTATAGAAAAAAATAAAATAAAATATGGACAAACTGACTCTTTTTTATATAAAAAATAAAATAAAATATGGACAATTTAACATAAAATAAATCCACATAACATACGACAATATTCATCATGTTTGAGTGTAAAACCATTTGTCATCATTTTAGATTCACCTTTGCCTAAAGAATACATTGTGCTTTTGCTTCCCTACTCAATCTTCATGTTCATCTTCATCTTCTGAATCTGCATAAAGAAAATGTGCAGCAGTTCGCAACAAGATAAACAGAGAAATTTCCTATCAAGCGATACACAAATAATAGAAAATGACACACCATAGCCATTACTGCAACTAAATCAATTTCTTATTGATTCAACATAAAACAATTAATTTCGGATTCTATGATAAGTACATCAAAGTGATATGTTACAAATGTCAAGTCATCATATCCTTTTTGTCAACTTTAGTTTGGTAAGCCTCTTTTTCCAACTAATAACTTCAGTATCCCCCATTGAGTGATGGAATTTAAAGAAAAACTATAAACTAAGCAAAAACTTTCCAGATTCCAGATTGAGTTCATAATACTCAAAGCCAGAACTTACATCTATAATCATATTATATTCTGATAATTCATGTTTTGCTCCTCATTATATGCAGATACTAGGCATGGGGAACAAATTTTTCACAAGGCTGCTCAGTCAATGGAAAGTTTACATAAGAAAGCCTTGCACAGAATGCATTTTTCAACTTACCAGATCGAACATCTTCACTAACTTTTCCTCTTGCTTGGATTTGTTTAACAAGCATCCGAAATATCAGCACCCACCAATAAATATGCATAACAAGCAAGCAGTAAAGAAGACTATTGAACACATAATAATATATTGGACCATCCACTTGGTGCTTTTCCTTATCCAAGGTGAGCAGAACTTCATAGCTGGTAAAAAGAGAAGTAAAACAATTGAACAGAGGAACACAATGAAGTATGAACGAAGGACAGCTCTAGTGTTACTCCTCAAATTGAATTGTTTAAATTTCTAGAAAGGCAAAACAAAATTTATTTTACAGTGCTTACAATAAAATTTACTTAGAAACTTACCCCAGTAGACAAATTTAATTTTATAATCTGCTCAAACAAGACAGCTAAAACCTAATGGCCCAAAGTAATAATAAACAAGAAAAAAATGAAAAATGGATAATGGACAGTATGAAAAGGCTGAACAAGAAATACATTGAAATATTTTTTCAAAATAAGGATTGTTAAATGTCTATATATCCCTAACACAAGATCTTTTGGCCAAAAAGGAATACCTGCATTAATATAGAAAATCCATCTTTAAGGATTAAGACTGAGGGAACAATCAATCAGATCAATTGAACAAGTCAATACATCCTTATATTTGAAATTTGAAATGCTAAAGGGACTCTTGCAGAGACGGGGGAGGGGGTTCTGTTTTAAAAACAACAGTGCAATAATCCAGTGGTAAATCTAATGCAGACAGATATGACATTTTGTTTCTCTAACTTATCATAGCACTAACATTACCCAATCACATTTTTCCACATTCTTAAACTGTTCAAATGAGAATCTCCATGGCATGTAGATATATCATAGGAACCAAAGGGTAATACTTTTCAAAAGAGTGATAGAACTGGAACAGGGTATGATGAAAAGGCAAGAGAAAGAGAGTGTGTATTCACTTGTGATGAGAAAATTACACAGAAAATTACAAAGAAAATCACACCCAGGTAATTCGAGGAACCCGAACCCTCCACTTATTGTCATAACCCTTTCTTGGCTCTCTCCTTACACCTTTGGCCATTATAAAGTTTATTATATATCCTGACTACAGACTGCCCAAATCAGAAATTAACTCACACTAAGTAACCCCCATCTAGTTACCTAACTGTTTCTTTTTATTTCTTCTCTTATAAATCTGAGTAATAGAGGGACATATTCTATCAATATCCCCCTCTCCCAATAACTGGCATCTTACCCTTGAGGTGGAAGTAAGTAAAAGCTCAGTCAACCTCAGAAGCAACCTCCCAACTGTTTTCATATTTTGGTAAATTCTGCCACCTGATTAGAACCTTCTTTTTGTCCAGCGGCATTTAATCTGGAATCCAAAACCTACTCTAGAGAAATCTGCAGGTCTTCAGTCAACATAAATGGTAAAGGTTGTGGCTGTTGTGTGGGGCCAACAACTTTCTCCAACAGTGAAATATGGAAAACAGCTGAATTTTTTAATGGGCTGAAAGCTCTAATTTATAAGCAAATGCCCCCATCCTTCTTGAGACCTTGTAGGGTCCATAAAATTTTGGGCTCAACTTCTCATTTAATCTTTTAGCCATTGATCTCATCTTATATGGGTTGAAGCTTCAAAGCCCAGTCAACTTCCTCAAAAACCACATCTTATCTACTCCTACACTCTTAGTAAATTCTCATGCAGCTCCTGCAGTAGGCTATCTCTTAGTTGAGTCAGCTGATCAATTTCCTCAATCTTGGAAAGAACTGTGGTTCCTTTAAATAATAGAGGGTCCTGCCCATACAAAGCTCGGAAAGGAGACATCTTGGTGGTGCATTAAAATTGGTATTGAACCAAAATTCTGCCCACGCTAGATGCATCTGTCTGCAGATG